>NC_089795.1:74275162-74290162 GCF_040412425.1 Macrobrachium rosenbergii
TTGTTGGCAGAATCAAGATTATTAGCAACGTGAAAAACCTGTTCCATGTGGAAAATATAGAATGTGAATCGTCTCGTAACCGGTGTTTGTGTTAGGTGATAGATACTAATGCAAATACCATAGCAAAAGTGTAAATTTTTCTCAAAAAAAAGTTTATCAGTGTGTATTAAATATGAAGCAAGTGGTCAGCCGATAGTTTTGCGGATAAAATCCATCTGGATTTTTTTTAAAATCTCAATATGCTGTGCTTTCTTGTACTGAGTTCAGTTACTTAGGATTATTTATATAGAGCTGAAATTTATTCTGAAACTAATGCAGTGATTTTGCTTGCTAGAGCACGAAGTACAAGCCTGAACCAAGGATTTTTTCGGTTCATGTAAGCCTGATTATTTGTCATGATTTCCTAACACTACACCTCTACACTTTATAGTCAATAATAGAAAGACTAAACATCAGTAACGCTGTCATTTTAAAACGCAACTACATTATACCCATGCCAAGCAGATCTATAAAAAAGGAGTCCTTTCAACGAACATACTCATACCCGGCTAAATAGACATTGTTTTCCTTTCCTCAAGATCTGCCCAAATCTTACACGCTTTTCTTCCTCAGTATGTCTTCTTTTTTCTTCACTAGCAACATTTATTTTCAAGTTACTTTATACCCAGTTTGTTCGTTGGTTTACCAGCACCTTACCATTTGATTAACTTATTGCATTCTTTTATTTTTTGTTTTCCATCTGCACCTCGCTTCACTGATATTCATTTTGTAAGACAAGAATGAAATGTTACAGCAAAAACAGGGAAATTAAATTCTATAGATACAATTTAAATAAGAATATTTCTCGGCATTATTCTCACAATAAATTTTTATAGGACAAGCGCACCAACTTCCAACAAACTAAAAACAGGGGTGCGAGGTGCTTTTCTCTGTTCAGAGGTATCCCAGAGAAGCAATTTTTCTAGTGTAGTATACTTTTAACCTTTTTCCGTCTCTAGAAAAAAGTTATGTTAAGAGATCGTAAATTTAGTGACTGTCAGGATCATTTACCCATTTCATACACCAATAAACTTTATGTGCGCTCTGAAAGCAGTAGAATATGCCATAACCTACTAATAATGTGCTCTCTGAAAGCAATAATGTACTATCCATTATATCAGGACTTCTTACTGTTAAGTGAGAGAAAGAAAATGAATCTGAAGATTAAGTAAACACGCATTAGATTTCACCTGTTTGTCTACAAGAATCTTTGACATTCAGATGAGTCTCGTCAGTGACTTATGACGAAGTTTTTCAGGACTACTATCGTGACCTTCAAGGACGTGAAGAGGTATTCAAGAACGATGACAGTAATTCCAATGATTTTTAACAATACTTTCAATATCTGTCTTTATTTTTAAGGACTTATGACAGTATCCTCAAAAAATCTTGCCATTACCATTAGGGATTTAAGACTGTCTTCATTAAATTTTTCATAATTCATAACAAAGAATTATGACAATTTTTCAATCACTTTGACAGTGATTTGAAAGACATAAGACACTGCCGCTAAGGAATTCATCCTAACCATATCTTCAATGATTTCTGAGGGTAATCAAGAACTCCTGACAGTCTTCTGAGGGATTTCTCTGAAATTTCCTTCCAGGATTTTTTAAGGGTATGCAAGAACTCCAGATAGTGCTCTGAAGGATTTCTCTGAAATTTCCTTCCAGGAATTTTTAAGGGTATGCAAGAGCTACAGATAGTGCTCTGAAGGATTTTTCAGAAATTTCCTTCCAGGGATTTTTAATGGTATTCAAGAGCTCCAGATAGTACTTTGAAGGCTTTCTCTGGAATTTCTTACAAGGATTTTTTGAAAGGTATTCAAGAACTCCTGACAGTGCTCTGAAAGTCTTCCCACAAATTTCCTTCAAGATATTCTGATAATACTTTCACAGACTTGTCGAAGAGTATTCATTCTGAGTCTGGCTTTTAAGATTTCCTGAGGTGCTTCTGAAAGGATTAAAAGACATCAAACAGTGTCTTCTGGGACAAGACTTCTGAAATTACCATCAAGGACCTCTGACAGCGGCTTTTAGGATTTCGTATAGCGCATGTATCTTGATAAGTCATCCAGTTACTTGGGGAAATGCCTTCAGTAACTTCTGAAAATACTTCCATTGCCCTCTGAGAATTCTTTAAAAGTCCCCTAACAAACATTCCATTTTTTCTACAACTGTGATCATATATACAATAAATATAATGCAAAAGATCTGGCTTACGATTTATAAGATTAAAATATACAATTTATACATATCAATATAATATACAGATAGATAGATATATCATTTAGTTGTTATTTATATGCTGCATTTGTATTATACAAAAATATGATATTATGTATGTGGAATATAAAACACGATATACATTGTATAATACATACATAATGCATAATACACAACATATGGTACACAAAACTAACTTGCTGTACGACAAGAAGATTAAACTGCACTGTATACTGACTAAATGTATAAATACACGAGACACACACACACACACACACACACGGCTTAAGTCTACTTACTGACCATCCAGTACGACAAAAATCTATTTTGCATTACACAATGTCTCCAACAAGCATTTCCTGTACTTTCTGGCAGCATGGTGCAGAAAATTTTCTTTGCTCAAATGTGAAGAGCATTACATCTCGATGAATATCATCATTTTTTTAAAATTTTATCATCTTTATTTTGCTATCCTAACTTTCAAGCCATATCTAACTTTCATTCTTTTTTTCTAATAATGAACCTGTCATTGTAAAAGTAAAATCTTAATCATCGCAACGACTGACTGCATGATATTTGAATTTGTAGTGAGATAGCATCAATTAACAAAGTATACGTCATAGAGTAACGTAATAAGAGACGTAGTCAGAGAAACAAATATGGCGTCATTGGTCCCTCGAGGCAAAGCTGATACAGAAAATCTAGATAAGACTTTTCTCTGGGTCATGTGGATGACAGTCGCCCTGTGTTGTTGTATATCGCAGTTCATGAGGATGGAGGAGTTAGATTGGCTGAGCTTGGTGAATGTTTATGCCATGAGCGCCCCCAAAGAGGTCATCAAGGTGTAAGAGGTCATGTGTATGGTCACCCTCTCGGCTGTTCTCACTCTGTCTTCCAGTGGGTAGATGAAGAAAATTCTTGTTCCAAACAAATGCACACAATTTTCTTTGTTTTGGCTTTTTCCGTTGCCTTTAGTTTAGTGTTTTTCTGTTCTGCATCGTGATGTTTGCTCGAGACATTTTATGGTTTTAGTTTTTTTTTTTCACTTGTTTTGTTTTCTGTCGACACTGTTCTTTCACACTCCCTGATATTTATGTTAATTTTTCTTTAATTAAAGTGATTTAGCATTCCGTTGGTAGTTAGGCTGAAAACCAGAATAAATTTATAGATAGTCACGTCGCTAAGCGAAATGTTCAGTAATCCTGAAACTTCTCAATGCAAAATTATTGCTTTGATAGTATAGGTATTTCTCATTAGCATATAGTTCTTCTCTGGCTTTTATTTGCATGTAACGCAAGGATAGTCTTTTCATAGTTTCAGATTTTCTTAGCTGATCTATTAAGGTCAACATCATATCCACTGCAAGAAAAAATTCAAGATTCTCAACTAAAACCTTCTTGCAGGTAATTTATTTCTGAAGCAGAATAAACAACTCAGGTCTCAGGTCATAACTACGGACGGATGTTTGTGAACTTGTGTATTGCAATTTTTTATGTAAATGTGTTCAAGACTGTACCCCTCTCTGTTTTGTATATAATGCTCCCCGGAGTCTGCGTTGTTATCGAATATAATGCAAAAAAGGAGATATCTGTATTTTTTAAAAATATTAATGATACAAAAAAGATGTCTACTTACATATGCTTGTACAGTGTCCTCAGAGTTTATTGTGGTTCTTGTGGCAAAGATTATAGATCTTTTAATGGAGAAGCCTCAGATTCCTGACTTGGTTCCTGTAAATATTAATAGTGATTATCACATATGAGATGTTGGAGGTTAAATATTATATTAAGATTAAATGATATTTAACAGGTTATTAAACGTAAAATATTGCTTTGAATTTCAAACACTAGATATTAGATAGATAGTAAATTCTGATTCTAGATGAAAGACTATATAGTAAAATTTGGCGTTAAATATTAGACAATAGACGTTCAATATCAAATATTAACAGCTATAGCTATCCGAATTTAGACATAAAATGTTGATAAAAATAGATATCAAATGTTACATTTTAAATACTAGAGCACCAGATTACATTTTTGATAATGTATGTTGAACGAAAATATCGATATGAGTTCCAGAATAATTAAATTCTATATAACAGATATTGTGTACAAGATGTTGTCAGCTGAGTATACAATACTGAGTGCTAAGTGTTAAATATTAGTCAATAAAGACTAGAAGACTGGTCAAACTTTAGAAATCTAAGTCTGGAATAATTTTCTATTATACTGAGAACATGTTGAAGCAAGGACAAATCCCATGTACTACATATAATCTAAAAGACTGTGGATAATTTGTTTTATCCACAAATGTATTCAGATGATATGGACTTTGACAATGAGAGGTTAACAGCTTTTCAGCTACCCCTTCTGAGGGAAAAGGAGTATGATATATATATATATATATATATATATATATATATATATATATATATATATATATATATATATATATATATATATATATATATATATATATATTTCTATTGAAGTTAATGCCATTGTTCACAGATACTATGTTCATATCAAGACTTTGAATCAGTCTATACTTCATTTTCTCTTCAGGCAAGCTTTTCAGAATATGGAAAACTTATTCAATATTCTTTCCATTTACTTTTTCTAGTGGACAGACCGTTTCCCCACCTCTTGGTGGTGTCTTCAGGACTGGATTACAAATTGACATACAAGGTTTTTATTACTGCATGCAGACTTTCGAATTTTAAATATGAAGTCATTGAGGTGCTAAATTTCTATTGGTCGGCGTGTCTCATTTTCTCACTGGTGGTCTGGGCGGCATCATGGGCTTTCCTGGTGCTCTGTAGGATGCGTCCTATGCCGCGGCTTGAAGCGAAGGGAGTGGCAAAGGCCGTGATTCCCATCTCTGGCTGATAGTCTTGATTTGCTTTGTTGCCGGTAGTCATATTCAGGGGTGTTCTGTCACTTGTGCCTCCCTTCAGATTCTCACAGATGTCCTCTGATTTCCTCGAAGAGGGGAGGATGAAACCTGTGTTCCTCTGTATATCTAACGTAGGCTGTTGTTGATTTATATTCACAGCTTCTGCTATTTGCAATCTGTGGAACAAGGATTCTGTATGCACGATCCCTGTGCTTTCTAATAGTTCTCCTAGTGTCGGCGTGCGGTCATGGTCGACTATGAAGTTCTTAAATGTTGCCCCTCGTTTGAGATGAGCTTGCAATCGCCAGCATAGAGTGGTAGTGGTGCGACCTATGCAGTAACTGCTGAGGGCTTAACATGTCCCATCAGTACATTTAAATTTGGCTGTTCATCAGCTCAGTGGTCTGGTTAAACTAAGGTATACTTACTTTGTATGCTACGTTGGTCGACTCTCACATCTCTCTATGGGAGCCCGTGCTATTTCACATTAGGTTCGGGCAGCAGTAGACATAAGGAAATACTCTCGTCAGGATTTGTAGGAGTTGTACTGTTGGCAATCGTCCTCTTCGTGGCCTTGACGTCATCCATGAACTGAATGTGATATGTGGCTTTGTCATACAATACAATGTTTCTCGGTGAGATAGGCATCGTCACTGGTATGCTGGCATACACGTCCAACTGTTTCGTATGCAGCCTTCTATTAGATTTCTGCAGTATCCATTATTAGTTTGGAGTTGCCTAACACATTCAAGCTCTGCGTGAGTTAGCTTTCCATGAAGAACAGTGCATAATTTTATGGCTCATATACGTGGCTACCTCAGAGCATTTGTAAGTATCAGGGTACTCCATATGGGTACACGATAGTATTGCACATGTCTTCTCTTTTCTCCCCATTTACATCCAAGAAAGGAAGTCGGCCTTCGACGCCTTTGCTGCAATCTGTGGCATAAGATGTGTCCTGTGGAGCACCAGGAAAGCCCATGCTACCACCCAGACCACCAGCGAGAGAATGAGACCCGTTGACCAATAGAAACTCAGCACCCCAGGGACATCATGTTTAAAATTCAAAAGTATGCTTGCAGTAATAAAAACCTTGTATGTCAATTTGTAATCCAGTCCTGAAATGGCCGCCGAGAGGTGGGGAAATGGTCCCTCGAATAGAAAAACTAAACGGAAAGATTAAATCATTTTTCATTATACCTGAGAAGCTTGTCTAAAGAGAAAAAGCAGTATAGATTGATTCAAAATCTTGATAAGAATGTACTATGTGCGAAAAATTCCATTAACTTCAATAGAAACTGCATAAGAGAGAAAATATTCCCTAATAGCATATATATGTATATATATACATATGTATATATATATATATATATATATATATATATATATATATATATATATATATATATATATATATATATATATATATATATATATATATGTTTATGTGTGTACACAAGCACGTTTGTAATAAGAGCTAATATATATATATTTCCAATGTCAATGTGTGTGATTTATATCGCCTAAGTAAAAAAGGTAAACTGTAAAATAAGTCCATATACATGTGGCAGAAAAAAGCCCATTGTTATAGAAAACGCGAGTAACTTTTATTTCTTTTAATTTCTTTATTAGTCTTGCTGAAAATGCTGTTGTATTTTATTTCTCTCAGGACAGTGTCACATGAGCATTTCTTTTATCTTCTAACACACTGCTACCAAGCACTGCGCCAATTAGCCGACACTGGTGCCAGAGTGGAACTAAATCACATGTTCATCTTGTGCGACAGAACTTAATGAACATTGGTGACCTCGATTTTGTCGCTAGTGTCGACTACTTGATGCAAAGTATAGCGGCAAAGGACCTCTTAAAGCTAAGAGAGTATTTTCGTCACTGAATGGTTCACTGCCATTGGTGTCTGTCTACCACTTGAAAAAGAACGTGATATGAAATTAGACAGCAACCTTAACCATAAATGGATATAGCTTGTCAGGTACATGGCTATTTTCTGGTCGCTTGCCGTCTGACCTCACCTTATGGAATATTTTAAGTTAATGGCTCATGACTGTCAGAGAATATTTCTTTTATATAAGGGTATTTAGATGCCTTCATATTGGACTTATATTTAAATATGTCGTAGATTAGCTTAATGTTGTAGAAGTAAAAATGGCATTTATGGATATGTACGTACATTCTGCACATGTACACTGTACGTGTGCAGCAAACTGGGCGAGAACTTAATCATTTTCTATATTTATTTTAATTGGGTAGCAGAAAATTATCTTTACCACCTCAGATAACTTCGTATTCCTATCTTTATGTATTCGAAAAATCTTCAAAAAAATATTAAAAAGTACATGAGTGAGATTCCACACACAAACGCAGTGAACCTTTGACCATTTTAGGAAGACGGCCTCAGCAAGCGTTATCCTTAACTGCAACCTCCTTCAAATCAACAGTCAGCATTGCAGGTTATCTGATTTAGGAGTCCTCTAGTGGCTGCTGAGGCAACTAGTCAATAGCGCTTGCACGCCTGAGTACAGAACGTGTCTCGTCCGAAAAGATACTACCTTGCATGTGCATGATCATTGTATTTTCTGCAGCTGTACAGATGTAACAGAGGCTAATTTTGTGAATTACTAACATCTCTTTCAAGGTTATTTTAACAGTATTTTCAGAAGTTTTTATTTTCCTTCCATCATGAGTGCATGACATATAATATTATACACTTTAGGCGCTCGCAAACCATCCTTAGAGGAGTGAAATTATTTTTATTGGAAAGATGGATGGCGGCATACCTTTTATCCCAAAACCTCGTTTCCTTTTGTGGACACAGTTTCATTCAAGTTCTGCTTGATAAAGTTTGACTCCTCCTGACACAAGTGTTGATTTAATGTTGATTATATCTTCCCCGATTTTAGCTAAAACGGTACAGTGACCTTGTTGGCTATATTGGCCTGAAAGCATTCATTTCAAGTCATTTCAATAATATCTTTAACATTTCTGACCTTTCCTGCAATTTCATATTTACACACATACATATACATATACAACAAAAAACACAAACATTTTATATATCATATATATGTGTGTGTATGTGTATTGTGTATGTGTGTGTAATATATAATATATATATATATATATATATATATATATATATAAATATATATATATAAATATATATATATATATATATATATATATATATATATATATATATATATATATATATATATATATATATATATATATATATATATAATGCGCGTAGTCTACCGTATACACAGTTATATATATATTTAAATATATTGTATTAATCAGTTGAGTTAGTCAAATGTTTCATTACCTCTACTGACTCTTTACTTTTCCATCACTGTATAAAATTTTTTCCATATTTACCAACATCTTTTGATTCATAACTGTGTGTCATACATGCATTATACATTATCGTTACTTTTCTGTACAGATTTTCATTTACATAAGAGTTCTTAATGAGTAAGGATATGTAAGATAGAGCGTTGTGTGCGTCCCATGCTTATAGATGTCATTTTTTATATAAAAGGAATACTGATTTATTCCAGCCTTCTCTAATTACTTTCTTTTAATCTTTCATTAATAACCGCATTTTAGACGGTCCTCTTGTAAATAAAAATTCACCATTTGTTCTCATGAAATGTGAATACAATATTAACGCTTCATGAATATCGTAGCTAAAAGATCTATAAAGATCTCCCTTTCATTTACGTTAATTGGCCCTATTCTTGTGATTTGAAAAAGAAGTCTTAACGTTTTAAATGACTGAGATTCGTGAGGATTATTTTACAACTTTTACTGTAAATGAGATCAGAATAATTATGTCATCCTTATATTTCCTGTTTCTTTCTCATGAACACTGACGGTACCCGAAGTAAGGTTTTATGAGGCACTGAATATATATGTAAAAAAAAAAACTGCAATTACAAAATAATCATTGGCATAACGACACCCATTCAATTTCGGCCACACACAAAAAATTTAATTTTCTTGTCCCAGAATACAGAATATAAAATCAATTAATAGACCTGTGGCATTCACAAATCAGTCTTTCCAGTAACAAATGAAGACTATTCATACTATTTATGACAAAAACTATTCATGGAAAAAGACTTTTAGACAATAGCAAAAGTACATCTAAACAAATCTAAAGATAATACCAATGAAAGGTTCATGTAGCTCATGTCACGTCTGATATTACTCAGCTCATATCTGTTGGCTTATTTACCAAATTGGTGTCGCAGCATTTTAGAATTTTCTTAGTGAAATCAGTTATCAAAAATATGAACAACATACGTAGTAAAGTGTGCATATTCATTCTCACGTTGCTATATACTTCCCAACAAGTACCGTAAATATTCCGACTAAAAATCAGTCAATTCAAATACTAAAAATAATATTACCCCAAGCAATGCAGCCCTTTCAAGTTCCGTGGTGTGTGTCTAGTTCCTACAACCATCCCAAGTGTTCTAGTCATTACGATAATTTACCGTGCAAACTTTAAGAAACTAAAATGAACTGTGGAACAGAAATAGACTTATTGACTAACATGAACGGGGTACCTTTTTTATAATCAATATCGGAACAAATTACCAACGCCTTTCACTTTTTGCAACAAACGCCTACTGCAAAAAAGCACTAATATAAAAATGTAATTACAAAATGGAAGGCAAGAATAGACATAAATAGATAAAACAACACTTAAAATCAGTCTTACGTACGAGTACTTCAATAGTCTTCACCCGGTTGCTAACGTAAAATCATTCATGACTTCACATACATTTCCTTTAGATAATTTAAGACACCGTGCAAGAAAACTAAGCACTTTCGGTATCACTGCTAATCTGACTCTTTCTCTCGACAGCTGGAAGGTGGAATGATAGAGAGTGCAGACAGCATCACAACAGAGAATGAACTGTAAGAGAATCATCATCTGACAGTTCGCAGCATCAACCTTTGCAACAATTTGTACGAGAGGGATTTTTTTTTTTCAAGATAAAAGCACAACGCTAAAAGCTGGCCTGATCAACCTCCCCCCTTTAATAATAATAATAATAACAATAAAAGAATATTAAAGGATTTTGAAAAAGCTCCACAAAATACAGAGCGCACACTTCCTCGTTGCATATAGAACCTCATCTGATATCCTGTTTTATTTGTCTCGTTAGAATTTCTTTTTCTGGTCTTGTGAAAGTCGTTAGTAGTTAAGGAAATCTAGAATACGCTAAATATTAAGCCTCAATTAGCCCGTAATCGTTTAAAAGGTGCTTGGGGCGCTTTTCATAGCAAGCAGATAATTCCCGCTTTGACCGAATCCAGCGCATGCGCAGAGCAAGAGTCTGTTTTTATCTGTTTACTGCGAAAAACATTCCAAGCATCAATTCTCGGAAGAAAAGCGAGAAAAAAATCATTCAAACGAGCGTTGTTTCCTTTCCGTCTCTTCATAATTATTAATCGTGCAACACAGATCGGAATCTCAACTGCAAAGGCTTTAGAATATAAGAAAATAAAAAAGTTTAAAAAAACTGAGTGTTATCTGTATAACATGGAAATGGAAGTTAAACTCTGGAAACGGACAATGTTCTTGGTTTATCATGAACTGATCGAGAAAATCGATTCCAAAAAGGAAAAGGAAAGTGCCACGTTGACAATGTGCCTCAACAAGTGAAAAATTTATCAAGAATTTGTCAATTTTTTATATTTATCAAATATTCTTAATCTGTAGATTTAAAGGTGACAATCGAAGTTGCAGATTATACACGGTATTTACTTGAAATGTATATTACAGCTGGAATGCACAAATACCTTGTCTTCACTTCTGAATTTTGTTTATGTGACTGACATCATTTCAACGCCTGAAATATGCAGGTGACATTTCTCTTACGATTTGCATTGATAAACTATTCCACGATTGAAATATTCATGAAATCTTTATTTTTCCAACCGAATGATTTAACTCTATGCTCTCCGATAATAGGTGGTAACAGACTTTATCTCAAAGTTAAAGAGAACAACGAATTAAAATAAATAAATATCTATTTATAATTCGTTGAGGCGCTCAGCTTTGAATTTTAGTCTCTTATCAACAACATATTACTTCCGTCTTTTTATGTCTAAGATTTCAAAATTGCCAAAAATAACATAAAATTTTGTAGCAGGTGATACATATATATATATATCTCATTATGGTATCCATCATTTTGAGTTCCGTACTCTATTCAGAAGTTTCCATTATTTAATCATTAAACGGAGAATCCTCTACTCTAAACATTATTGTAACGTTTATCGTATCTTCGTCCATCTGGTGTTTGCTTTGGAAATGTCGAGGTGAAGGAAATTATTGTAATTTAAACCGTGTATCAGTTGTTTCCAAATATACAGATACATTTCAAATTTTCTTTTATTCAATAAACCTTACGAGAAGAATAACCTCTCTCCGGCGTTTTCTTATGTGCTTTGACATTGAGAAACAGAATGACTTTTTTTATTTATTCTAGTTACCTTTATATTCCATGCAGTACTGAAGTTTTACAATTAACTGCAGATGGTCATTCGACTTGTGAAATGATGCCACTCAATCGTTTCATTCTTAAGGAGGGAATAGTTCCAGAAATTATCCTTCGTCTACGACGATTTTGCTCTTCGGAGGAAAGCAATTCACCGACAATCTTTATTTAACTAATCGGATTTTTTTTCAAGTTATTAGTGAGCAAATTAAAATGAAATGCACTATAAGTTTTCCCCACTTGTTTACCTTCTTCAGAAATGAACTTGGGAGCACAGTGAAGCCCTGTTGGTGCTGCAGATGGATAAGTATCCTGGCTATCACTGGCGGCTGATTATGTCAAAGACTTAATTAACGTATTCTCAAAGTAAAGCGACGCTCATTTTGTCTCAATTTCTTAGTTTCTGTTTGGCAACTCTTGTGTTTCTTTCGCAGTACTCGGAAATGTCGAGTAATTTGGTGTTTTGTACAGTGAAAGGAAAACATCTAATGCGCGTCACAGAGAAAGGTGCGCCGGAAGGGTAGAACCTTCAGTCTCAGGGAAGGAGTTCTAGACTCAAACATTTTTTCTTGACCCAAGTTGACACTGGCACCCATTTCAGCTGGGTCGACTGGTAGACAGCAGATAAGGATCAAACCAAGGACCAATGATCAACGATGCAAAATTTGCAATAATGCACTACTATTACCTTGGTTGTAATCTCTCTCTCTCTCTCTCTCTCTCTCTCTCTCTCTCTCTCTCTCTCTCTCTCTCTCTCTCTCTCTCTCTCTCTCTGTGCAACCCTCCTTCTGAAATTAAATAATTTTCTCATTCAGCGCGTAAACGAACCAGGAGAGAATCTTGAAAATCCCCGAAATAGGGAAAAATCTTTAAGAAGAAACAAGCCAAGATGACAGAGCATCTTGGAGGTTGATGGACTTAATGAAATGATTATCTGAGAGATGCCTCATTTAGGAGCTTCATCCATTCAAATGTAATCCTATCCCGCCAGTTCTCAGGTTACCTCTGCTCCCACCACAAACTGAGAAGAAGAAGAAGGAGGAAGGGATTTTTTTTGTTTACTCACAACGGGGGATGAACTTGGCAGAGAATTAGCAACATTCCACGAAAAGATATTTTTATCGTTGTTTAATGCAGGCTATTTCGCCCGTTAATTATAAAGTCAAATGTGAAATAAGCTAGACATTAAAGGCTGCGCGAAGAGAGAGAGAGAGAGAGAGAGAGAGAGAGAGAGAGAGAGAGAGAGAGAGAGACCCCATAACATGAACAAAAGATTTATTTCCGTACGTTTTCGCAAGTAACTTATGGTAACAATCTTCTTTGCCCAGTAGGGGATTTACTCTCTCTCTCTCTCTCTCTCTCTCTCTCTCTCTCTCTCTCTCTCTCTCTCTCACACACACACACACACAACACGCACAAAACTTAAATGTAACTTCCATTTCAGTCCTTCAATAGTCATAATGAAACATGTTGTTATGAAACATATGCGTAATTACACAATAATAAAAGATATTAGACGTCTCACGAGTTCGCTGTAATGCTTATTCCCTGCTTTCTATCTTTTCGTTCTTGTCATATGAGATTCATTATTCATTAATGTTAATCCATACGTTACTGTTTGACAGGTTCTGTAACTGTGGGGACGAAATGTCTATGTAACAAAGTACTAAGTGAATTCCTGTAAACATGAGACAACGGCATGTATGAAAATGTCATTTGTCTTATTAAGAAAGAATTTTCTCACACACATTTCCCGGTTTATAAGATCACAGCTTTCAGAGAGTTCAACAAGCACCTTTGAGTGGTAAGCGCGTAACACTATTACGCCTTTCATGATAAAGATGTCAGTCTGCCGAATATTAAGTGCTTGTAATGAGGCTGTTTACAAGACCCGTTCTCTACGTGCGCACAAAAAAAAAAAAAAAAATTAACAAATGCATACAACACACTTGAGTGTCTATTGATTTAAACCATATTTTCCTCCCCAATCTCTAAGAGCCTGACGTCATTTGTTGACGGTTCCCAGTGTAATGCGGCATGACGTGCGCTTGTGTTGATTGTCTTCTCGTTGATGTATTTTTCTTCTTTTGCCTCTGTAAGTTCCGCGAACATCTTATAAGAGGGCACGGTGTGAAAGGGCACACACTGAACTTCCCACCAGCGGAGGCTGATAGAGGCGAGATCAGTTGCTACCTACGGGACCTTTACTCAACACGAGGATGTCTTTCACGCTCCCTGTTCTCGGGATGCTACTTCTGCGCATCTCCTGCACTTCTGCGGCGACGTCAGGTTAGTACAGACACTTGGGGCTTGAAACAAGGGCGTGAAATGGGTTTCTCGGGTTACGATTCGCTTAGTAGTTTTATACGTCGTCCTCACTCCTCTGAACGGTTTCCTTTAGCATGGCCCAGTGTGTATATGTGTGAGAATATGTGTGTGAGTGTGCGTGTTTATGTATGTATGTACGCACAAAAATATATATATATATATATATATATATATATGTATGTATATATATATATATAAATAAATATATGTATATATATATATATAAACAAATGTATGTATATATATATATATATATATGTATATATATATATATATATATATATATATATATATATATATATATATTATACATTATATATGGGGCATTTCTATCCTCCGGTAATGAGATTCGCATCATCAACAGGAGGGCAAGAGTTTAACTCCCTGGCATATTCCATTAAATCCCACTACGCCTTATTGATCAATGCATTGAATGAGTGCCAAATAGGCAATCGACTCTGGTGGGTGGTAGACAGGATAGGGGAGGCTGTGTGATTGGTATCTTTTAACAAAAATACTGAAAGCTAGAGGAGAGGCACCCTCGGGAGTCCTTCCCCCCACCCCCCACGCGAAAAAAGGCGAAAAGTAAACAAATGAGTGCCGAGATGAGGATGGGTGCTATCTCCTTTCCAACGTCCTGGGAGATTATGTAGTTTACAATTCTAGTGGTATGTTTAAATTTGGTGAAGAAACAAGTCTTCCCACGAAATTTAATCTTTTCGACTGTCATTTTATCCCTACTCAGTTATGTAAATGGACTATTATGCGTGGAAATTTTAATAATATATCTGGAATGGTAGATATGTTGTTAGATTATTTAGTTTAATTGTTTTATCTTTCATAAAAATACTAATAAAATTCGTATAGTTTGCATCGATGCCTTTATTTATTGTGATTTGAGATCTACTTACTGAATCAGTCAATATGTATATGTGCATATATATATATATATATATATATATATATATATATAT
>NC_089795.1:74295162-74355162 GCF_040412425.1 Macrobrachium rosenbergii
CAGGTAATTTATCCACAGGTTGCATCTGGACATCTCGAGATTCCAAATCCGAGCCAAAGCCTGCAAAGGAGAAGAATTGTAGTTTCAAGCAGAGATTTTGTACAGTGGCAGATGTTCGCTTTTCCTCTTCAGTACGGTAAATATGATCATTATCATCATTAATGATATTGCTATTAAAGCTATTAGGGTTGATATTTACTCATTTTCGTCAATTTCAATGAGTATTTTTTAGTGGTGCTGTTAGATTACCAAGTATTATTTAGTTTGCGTTTTATGTATAATCTTATTTCAGAATAATTTCATAATCACACGAGTCACTAACTTGGTAAAAAAAATAATCGACTTTGACAACAGCGTAAATATATATAGTTATATATATATATACAACGAGAGCTGACGAGAACCAGCTCGGTTCTCCCTCTCAACCTAACTAAAACATCAAAGTGAACAGCAAAGTAAAATATTTTGAAAATATATTTTTTCCAAGAGTTAAAAGGTGTTGCTTGCTAAAAAGAACCGGTCCTAGATTTACCACCATCCAGAACCTAAGAGATGACAGAAAACGTGCCTGTGGGACACCACTTAATGTAAGAATTATCAATTGCAGCTGATTCCTCCGAATCCAAGAAACTTGACTCAATGAATGAAATTGGGGACACACAAGGCGACAACTGCACTGAGCAGGAATATACTCCTTCCGCCATTGCTATCATGGCCATACTGTGCGGAGTCCTGCTGGTCATCGCCATGATTCTCAGAGGATACATAGGATACCTCAAGAGACACGGGGGCGTCAAAGACAAGGTTTGTGCGGATTTCCTTAGCTCTCTCCTTCTTTAATTGCTTAATTTTCCGCTTCTTTTTCCTCTACATTGTCTCCAGAAGTGTAAAGTAAGCAACTTTCAGAAGACTTGGAGAATTTAAGGTACTAAATAAAAAAAACATTTTATATATTTCTGCGTAATGAAAAACATTTGATATTCAACCATTCTGTATTTCGACTTCATGATAAAAATTCATTATTGAAAAGAGTACGTAGTCCCATTTAATGCTGAATATGCAGTCATTATGAGCTTACTGATTATGACTTTAATGAGAAGTAATTGTGCTATTTGATCCTTTCCTGACTCGTTTCTAGCAGTTTTCTGTTTTTTTTTTCTTTTACAAAAATTCACTAGTTCAGTTACCTTGTTTTTCTTATTTAGCCGTTTTCTGCCTTTATTTTCGAAAATTAATAGTTCAATTATCTTGTTTTATTAAATAAGAAAAACAAGGCAATTGAACTCGTAAATTTTTGTAAGAAAAAAAAAGCAGGAAACGGCTCAAAAGGAGTCAGGAAATGATCCAATAGCCTAATTACTGCTCATTAAGTCATAATCAGTAAGCTCATAATGATTGCATGCTCAGCATTAAATGGGAATGCGGACTCTTTTCAACAATGAATTTCTAGCATGAATTCGAAACACTAAATTTTTTAATATCACCTTTTTTTTTATAACATTGGAATAAAATACTTGTCTAATAATTATTCATCATTATATAATCAAAATCATAACGATGCCTAATGATAGTATTATGACCTAAATTCAAAAGCAGAATAGTGCTGCCTTACAGTCGTTTGTCACTGAATCAAACTGAAACAGCTGTCGAGAGTCAGCTGACTGGGGTAAATCAAAACGATACAACTGCTGAACGATAAGTTTATCGAAAAATAAAAGAAAGAAAGGTATTGAATGACAACCGTTCATCATAAAACAAAAAAAAAATAAAATTTACAATTAATGATAAACTTTATCAGGAAATTAAAACAATAAACCTTTTAAGGGTTATCTGAGTATCTTGCGGCTAAATTCAGTGAGCGAACAAATGATAACTTATCTCTCAATCACAACTATAATGTGCTTGAAGGCTAACTCATTGTTGTCAAATCAAACCAGAGATCAATGCAATGATAACTGTTTATCACAAAACCATGACCAAAAATGCTTAATAATGATAATGTTTTTTTAAAAAATGAGGGACCTCGTTGATGATAAGCATTCATTATGAAATGGGAATCCAAATATTAATGAAAGATATTTTAGTTATATTTTTATAAAATCGTTATAAAGGATCCAGGATGCTAACTTTCCGTCCTAAGGTTAGCAAAAGAATGGACAACTGAATACCCTTTTCTAGACCGGGCCAGAAGAGTGATACATTCTGAAAAGGGTGAAAGATGGGTGGGGCTGAAGTATGAAGGAAGAAATGGGCCTGCCTCTTAATAGAAGGAACATTATAAGAACTACGAAAAGCAGAGGCTATGTAAGAATTCTGAAGTCCTGAACCAAGAAATCCCAGGATTACTGACATACGCAGAGTGAATATGGGAACAGGCAGCCTGATGGGTATTACGAGACCGCCTGAGAGGCTTAAATGCCAAAATTATCAAGCCTTTGCTTAACGCATGTGGTCTTGTCATGCGGGTGGGGAAGGAGGAAGGGAATATAAGATTTAGGCCAACGGCCAAACGCTCGGACTATGAGGTCATTCAGCGTTGAAAAGGAAATTGAGAGTAAAGGTTTTAAAAATATAACAGGAGGAAAATCTCGCAGCTGCACTATGAAACAATTGTTGGGAGAGGGTGGATAGCAAGACGGAAGAAAGAGAATATGAACGGAGGTACAGTAACGGGAATGAAAGGGGTTGCAGCTAGGGGTCGAAGGGACGCTGCAAAGAACCCTAAGTAATGCCTACAGTGCACAAACACTGTCTTCTTCAATGGCCAGTTTTTTCTTCGGAGAAAAAGATACATTCAGTAAAATGAATCAGAAATCTTCAACACTTAAGAGTTTATCTTTTTTTTCACTAATACGCCTAAAATACTCGAATTTAAAGGATTTCATTATTATAATTATTCTTGTGAAATTAATGTTGATTATAGTCTTAAAGTGCTTTCGTTTTAAGGATTTTATTATTACTTTTCCGTTGATGATGATGTTATGGCATTTTACAATTACTATTCTTTTATTGCAGGACTTCAAGGAAAAAGAAAGACGTCATAGGTAGTTCTAACAACCAAGAACGGATTTCCGCTCATTCGATAAACCATCCAGTTAGCGAAACTTGTATTATGACATACCACCACGGTTTCCTTGGTCGCTAATAGCTAAGACACAGCTTAAGGCGCAAATATTCTCACCTAATGATAGCTTCAAAGTTCAACTCATATATGCAATTAAGCATTCAACATTTTGATGCAGACTAATATCAACTTACTTTTCAACCCTTTTCAAAACAAAATCCTTTTGATTCACTAAAAATCATGGTTCGCTCAAAATCACTCATCCTAACATTATATTTTCTAGCTCTACAGCAAAATCCAAAATCCAGTATACTGTACAGTATAATGTTTCACTATATTTCGGTTATAGAGAACAAAATATAAACTTATTATATAACTACTCAAGTACTGTCAAACTACTAAAACAAGCAGATGGTTGTTTGTAAAGATTAGATCAATTATCTAGGAATACATTGTTGGGAGATATATTTTGTAGTAACTGTAAGATAATATACGTTCTAAATAAATATCGCTGAAACAATGTCTCCGAAATTATAACCTTCCCTGTGAAGACTACAGACTTAGACTTATGACTATGTTTTGCAGTGTTTGAAAGCTCCCTGGGATTTTTTTTTTTTTTTTTTTTTTTTTTTTTTTACAGTATCGCCGGTTGTTACACTATTACCCAGATCTGGGTAACCCAAGTGTTTAACCTTTCCAGTCCCACAGACAAGAAAACTGGCGTTACGTTAATCAGTGCACTACAAAGAGCTCCATGTCCAAAGGACTGGGGGTTCTACAGCCTTCCAAACTACTCAGGCAGAAATGTCTAAAACTGAGGGGTGGAAAGGAGGTCATTGACCATCCATTCCAAGGACTTCCGGAAATTGCATGGCAAGGAATAAAGAATTTAGGCCAAAGGTTTGAAAGGTGTAACAGGAGGAAAACCTCCAGTTGCACTATTAAAACAATTGTTAGGAGAGGGTGGATAGCAAGATGGAAGGAAGATATGAATGGAGGTACAGTAAAATGAATGAAAGTAGTTGCAGCTAGGGTCCGAAGGACTTCACTAACCCCCTACGGGGAACTACCGAAAAAACAAAAACCCAGAGTTGTCCATTTGATTCTCAAAACAATGGATATGTGTTAACAGCGAGGTGACCCCAGCCAGACTAATTTCAACTCTACAGAATCAGATACAAAAGCTAAGAATAAAACCATAATCATCGT
Source organism: Macrobrachium rosenbergii (assembly GCF_040412425.1). Taxonomy (NCBI): domain Eukaryota; kingdom Metazoa; phylum Arthropoda; class Malacostraca; order Decapoda; family Palaemonidae; genus Macrobrachium; species Macrobrachium rosenbergii. Next base: position 74,299,436 of record NC_089795.1, read on the forward strand.
AGACTACTCTATGACCCATGAACTAAACTGTAACCGTAGTTCATTACAACATTTTCTAGCTACTTAGTTAACCTTTGCCCTCGAACAATCACCTACAGGTTGAAAAACTGTTCGGTACTTAGTTCCACTCAATATATTTTGCTTATGTTACGGTTAACTTCCTATGGTTTTCATGTGCACATATATATAAAAACTAAATGCAGTATGGCAAATACTGCTCTCATATCAAGAACAGAAATCTCGGCAGCAGTTCATGAACCAAATAAAATTTTTTTCCATCCAAATTTTTTCAACAGGAGAGCCTGATCATTTTCATGCATAATAGTAAGTAATTTAACGACATAACATATCCAATCACCTTTCCAGTTACATGTTGACGGTGGCAAGAGCCACAGATATTCCTTTCTTTTCTCGCCAGCTTTGTACTGGTGTTTCACTGGGACTTCCCTCCACCGACAACCTGCAAAAAAAGACATTTTATGTCAGCTAACAGACCACCTAAATACTTTAAGATTGAAGCTTAATATCTGCAATAGTTTCTTACCCAATTAAGACAATTTTAAGTTATAATTTTAAGTTACATACTTTAAAGAACGAAAAAGCAAATCCAGATAATACACAAGATCAATAAACCATATTAATTTGTGACCAAATATTTTTACGTAAGTCTCAAAACAACGAAGACTAAGCTAAACTGCAAGTCCTTCTGACGTACGGTAAATATTGCCGTACGTCGGAGGGACATCCGCCCCACACCTGATGTAGGATAGCTGCAGAAGAACTTTAGCGTAAATCAAATTGAAAAGGCATCACCATTGGTGCAGGTATACCATACTAGTTTCCAGTCCAGAACGAGGTTCTGAGACTAAGAAAGCTGGGTAAGGAGAATTAACACTGTAGATAGATAACTCCCAGCACACGCACTGTAAAGCAGCAATGCTGGCTGGAGCCCGCTTCCATTAACCACCACACCAGAATATTCTGATGGACTATAATAGCATCAGTTCCATTCCACGGCACCTACATAAAAAATAATAGAACAACATGTGTAAAACCATTCACCTCAGCCACAATACTCTACACTTGCAAAACTGAAGATGCAAATACCAAAAGTTTTATTCAACCCACGAGACGAAAAAACATTATATCAAATTCACTTCACAAATGGGCAACATAAAAACAAACAAAATATAACTTACGTCACCGGACAGACGGGGAACGGATTCGTTGAGCAAGGTTACGCGAACAGTGCACTTTATACACCAACTTTCTGACGAGAACCGAGTGAGTGAGTACCGAGTCAACCGACCAACCGTTGACAACACTACTAAGTTCACAGCCAAGGACGATAAACCACAATACATTTACTTTTTCTTCTTCTTTTGTTTTAAAATTAACGACGGAGAATTTTGTTCACTTACCCCTTATCTTTTCATGCAACCAGAATTAATAGTTTGGTGCTTCACCGTAAAAACATATGCGTGTGTTAGTTTCAGATTTCGGCTTTGGGCTTGTTTTGGCGCTAATAAAAATATTAAATAACTCTTGAAGGAGCTGTTGGTGTCAGTTTTACGTAACATATTTTTCTGCATGTGGATATTTTCAGTTTTTCTGAAGTGATGAACAAACACATTTACTGTGAAGCAGATCATTCAAAACGGTCAATTTATTTAAACATAGATGCAACGTTGCAACAACATCAATTTTACTATCAATAGAATCCGTTTGATTGATTCATCCCAATACGAAGCAACTGGCGACAAAACTCACGGTCATGGACTGCAGAAGAATTAATTTATTCGGAAAAATGAAGACCAATTTAGATTTACAATTTGGGTTACCAGCCAACTGGTACATACTTAATTAACTGGATAATTGCGGCTTTATCAGAATAATTATGACTTTAAATCTCACTGGCTTTTTTTTTAGCTTGAGCAATTAGGTGTGGCTTGTATTGCATAGTGTTACGTGCACAAAAAGCATTCCTAATTTAAATTCACATTCTAGAGTAAATATTATAGGCTATAGTCCTCACCTCGTTTCAGGTCCTCACCGCCAGCCCAGTAACATATTCTTTGTATACAATTGTACTTTGAAAAATATTGAAAAATATAAACCATAAAAATTTTGAGTGGAAATACGGTTCTTGCAAACTGATTCTGGAGATACTGTCGGGCAGAAATTAGTAAACTACGACATTTGGCTTTCAAACTTCTTACAAAATCGACTTTGAAATTATGGAATACATCCAAAAATCGTTTTATTTCAAATTTGACTCCGTTCATTGCGTTCAACATGACTTTTCGGATTTTAATCTAACGGCAATGAAAAACAAATCACACTTTCCACTAATAGTCAAGGTATATGTTTTTAGACTTATGTGAAAGTGACACGAATGAACCATTCTCACACGTGTCAGTTGAGTAATTAGCAACAGAAATCAGAATGCATTTGCTGGCAATTGGTAAGGCTGTCCTCCAAAACGTGAGTGGGATGGAGACTATCAGTTTTACAATGGAGAAAATGACAACAAACTGAAAATAATGACGAACAGGAGTCTCAGGAGAAAGTGTTGGATCAAAATCTACCGCACGCTAACATCACTCCCCAGCCCTCTCTCTCTTCCCCATCCCAACAAAAAAAAAAAGGACGAAGGTGGTATGGACATGTGTTGGAAGGGGGCGAAGCTCAAGATATAAGGCACAGCATCTGATGGAAATGATCAACAGCATAGCAGAAGAGAGGAGGAGCTGGTGTCAGCCCACCGTGGCTTAGTAAGAGTTGCACTGGTTTAAAAGAGCCATAGCCATGGCTTGGTAAGCACAGTTACCATAGCTTAGTAAGAGTTACTTCAAGTGTCAGCCTCCCATAGCTTAGTAAGAGTTACTGGTGTCAGCCATACCATAGCTTAGTAAGAGTTACACCTACCACAGCTGAGTAAGAGTTACTGGTGTCAGCCCTCCCATAGCTTAGTAAGAGTTACTGGTGTCAGTCTCTACCATAGCTTAGTAAGAGTTACTGGTGTCAGCCCTCCCATAGCTTAGTAAGAGTACTGTGTCAGTCCCATAGCTTATAAGAGTTACTGTGTCAGCCCTAAGAGTTACACCCTACCACAGCTGAGTAAGAGTTACTGGTGTCAGCCCTTCCATAGCTTAGTAAGAGTTTACTGGTGTCAGCCCTACCATAGCTTAGTAAGAGTTACTGGTGTCAGCCCTCCCATAGCTTAGTAGAGTTACTGGTGTATTCCATAGCTTAGTAAGGTTACTGGTGTCAGCCCTCCCATAGCTTAGTAAGAGTTACTGGTGTCACCCTCCATAGCTTAGTAAGAGTTACTGGTGTCAGCCTCACTATAGCTTAGTAAGAGTTACTTGTGTCAGCCCTACCTAGTTTAGTAAGAGTTAGCAACCTCTACCATATCTTAGTAAGAGTTAAAGACATAAAGAGTTACTGTTAGCCCTACCAATCTTTGGGGCAAGGAATGTAAGACCGTATTGTAAAGGTAAGGTAGAGTTAAGAGTTATTGAGCACGTACACTTTTAATAAAGTTGCTCAGAAGTCTAGAAGCGAAATGTTTACTTACGTGACGATATTCCAACTACAAAATATTCAACTGAAAAACTTCTAAGCACAAGACTTAACATAATAAAATTGCTAAGACTGCAAAAAAGATATTTCGGAACAAATACATTACTTGAAACATCCCCAAAATGCCAAGGTAGCCTCTTAGAAAAGCAGAAAGAAACATGGTAATATATTAAAACTATTACGGTACATGATTGTTGAAAATTTATAAGCACCATCAGTACACAGTAAATTCTTCTATTAAAACATAAACCCTAGCTGGGATAAAGGTTTGAGTAGTACAGCTGCTTTACTGTCTACCAAACCGCTACCGCTACCACAACAGAAAACCATTCTTTAAGTAAACAATAAAAGAAAATCCTGTCTAGCCGAAGATACCACAGGCACAGAAACTATAAATTCCCGGATGATGATCAATGTTTGTTTTTCTTGATCTGGTTTCTTACGCCACTGACCCAAGTTCAAAACTGTCAATGTACTAGCACAGTATCCTCTACTACCTTCGACACAACAGACTCAGGCATTCAATGATTGTATTCTAACAAAAATCACATTCATTTTGATTATCTTCTGTCAAACCAACGATGAAACGGAAAAACACGTTTTCGTCACCAGAAAATCTTTTTCTGCTGTTACCATACACATATTTATCTTCAGATCTCACGCAAAAATCGCTTATTGATCTCACGATATTTTTGTCCAGAGCCTCCAGATCAGAGGCTTTTTCTCCAAGTCAGGATAAACATCTTTCGTGACATTCACTTTTCCGAGAAAACGGAACACAAAAAATATCTAAAAACAAAAAAACTTTTTTTTTTTTTTTTTGCATTAAGAAAAATTCTATTCTGATAACAAGGGAAGTATGGGAATGCTTTCTGCACAAATCTATACAAATAAAAAATGAAAAAATTGGATAGGAAGTACATAAAGGTATAAAGAGAGTCAGTCATAATACGGTCAAGAGGAAGTTCGCACAAATGTCGGAGTACGTTGATGGATATAAAAGTCTCTGTTATAAAAAGCGTTCCTCTTCATGTAATATCAAACCTCAGATGTTGCCATGACTCACTGTGGCTCTTGAAGAAAACAGTCATATTATTATCTTCCTTTTTCTGTTATCTGTCACGTCTCCGTAATTATGTCTTCATAAATATGAAATTTAAAATCCATGGATATTTTAAAATGTATATATCTATACAATCAGACTGTTTAACATATGTGTCTATTCGTCCACATAAATGTAAGACTTGTAAAGGTAAGGTAGAGTTAAGAGTTATTGAGCACGTACACTTACTAAAGTTGCTCAGAAGTCTAGGAAGGAAATGTTTACTTACGTGACGATATTCCAACTACAAAATTTCAACTGAAAAACTTAACCACAAGACTTAACATAATAAAATTGCTAAGACTGCAAAATAGACATTTCGGAACAAATACATTACTTGAAACATCCCTAAAATGCCAAGGTAGCCTCTTAAAAAGCAGAAAGATACATGGTAATATATTAAAACTATTACGGTACATGATTGTTGAAAATTTATAAGCACCGTCAGTACACAGAATTCTTCTATTAAAAAAAAAAACCTAGCTGGGATAAAGGTTTGAGTAATACAGCTGCTTTACTGTCTACCAAACCGCTACCATACCACAACCCAAACCATTCTTTAAGCAAACAATAAAAGAAAATCCTGTCTAGTCGAAGATACCACAGGCACAGAAACTACAAATTCCCGGATGATGATCAATGTTTCTTTTTATTGGATCTGGTTTCTAAGCAATTGAAACCAAATCATTTTTCAGCTACTGATCACATAAATATCTTGTCTACGTTATGCCACTGACCCAATTTCAAAGCTGTCAATATATTAGCACAGTATCCTCTACCTTCGACACAACAGACAAAGGCCTTCATTGACTGTATTTTAACAAAAATCACATTCATTTTGATTATTTTCTGTCAAACCAACGATGAAAAACGGTTAAAAACACGTTTTCGTCACCGGAAAATCTTTTCTGCTGTTACCATACACATATTTATCTTCAGATCTCACGCAAAAAATCGCTTATTGATCTCACGATATTTTGTCCAGAGCCTCCAGATCAGAGGCTTTTTCTCCAAGTCAGGATAAACATCTTTCGTGACATTCACTTTTCGAGAAAACGGAACACAAAAATATCTCTAAAAACGAAAAACTTTTTTTTTTGCATTAAGAAAAATTCTATTCTCGTAACAAGGGAAGTACGGGAATGCTTTCTGCACAAATCTATACAAATAAAAATGAAAAAGTGGATAGGAAGTACATAAAGGTATGAAGAGTCAGTCATAATACGGTCAAGAGGAAGTTCGCACAAATGTCGGAATAAGTTGATGGATATAAAAGTCTCTGTTATAAAGAGCGTTCCTCTTCATGTAATATCAAACCTCAGATGTTGCCATGCTTCACAGTGGCTCTTGAAGAAAAACAGTCATATTATTATCTTTACTTTTCTGTTATCTGTCAATGCCTCCGTAACTATGATAAGATCGTACTCTACGGTATACCGCTGACAACATAAAACATTTAACCCTGCCACACAGATGAAGAGTTGGCTTATCTTCTGTTATTTCTGAAATTATTTGTCTTGAGGGATCTTCAAGAACTTCAGCAGCACAACGATTCAGCGACCTGTAACAGGTGACTGAATATACTCATTCATCATTTATCAGGGCCCTGGCCTCAGCCGAATCTCTATTTCAGATTTTCTTGGTTTAGTCCTTTCTTCGGTTAAATCGGTTCCTTTCGTCTCTGGCAGGATCAAGGCTAAGCCAGCAGCCACAAGAGACACACACGAAAAGAGAACAGAGGACCCAGCTGATGACCACACCCTGGGAAGGAGGAATGAGTTTTTCTACGATGGTGCGAGGTATGCACAGCTTTTAAACGAGATCGGAATTCATGAATCAGATCTCATAACCAACTAATCAGTGAGAAATATCACCATAAACAAGTGGTTCTCATTCATTTTTTCATGAAGTTATATGGTACAGTATTGAACAAAACAGTATCTTCGTGACGACTGGACAAAAGATGATTGGAAAATAATATTGCTCACTAACCAACAAATCGTTGATATAAGGGGATACAATGCCCCCCGTTCCAGCCATCACATTACTGCCCAATGGCTAGAGACCTATAGTTGGTTGGGAAGAGCTCGGCAGTGTAAATGTATACGAGGTGGAAACCAGCTCGTTATCGCCAGTTTTCCAGAGAGGGAGAGGAACATTATGAGTCCCACGGATACTGTAAAACGCGAAGAAGATCTGAAGGTCACTGGGAAGAGAGAGAGAGAGAGAGTACCACCACAGAAAATTTGACAGTCAATGGAAAAGAAAGGAAGGGGTTTGAGGTCACTAGAGAGAGATGAAGAGCCTGGAAGGTTATTGGAAAAAGAAAGTAAGCCTGGCGCTCACTGGAAATAAACAGATTTCCTGAAAGTGCCATAAAGAAGTGCTGTAAAGTATGTCCGGTCAAACAGGCACTAGAAAGAGAAGGGACGGAAATGTCTTAAGTCAGAAAATGAATGCGTCAGACTGTTACATGGATATTATACGTTCCGCAACACTGGAAAACAATAAAAGAATTGTGCTAGATTTACTGGAGTAATGTGGTCGAGTTTACAGTAATTGCAAATCATTAACATAATTCATTTTGCAAAATTCTTACCACCCAAGTGTCCAATTTTCTTTCAGTCGCAGTAAACTTGCTTCCAAAAGATTTTTATATGCAATCAGCAAGGTTTTGTTGAAGCACCCTTATTAAGTGCTTCTTGCCTTATCGGTTACCGCTAATTAAATGTGCGCTAATAATGGAATAATGTTTTTATATAAGTAACGGAACAAAAAATTAAATATCTTCCACAAAAATATCGAAAATGATGTTACTTTGTTATGTAGCATTTAACATTCACGAATTAACAGTTAATTTATCAAGTATTCAATCACAAGGACAAGGTAGGTTAGGCAGAGTTAAATACATCTTAAAACTTGTTGGCTACAGGGACAGGGCTAGATTTTCAAAGCATTTTTATTAAAAGTATTAGTATTTTTATCATAAAAGTGTTTGACTTCTAGGAACATGCATATTGCTGTCGCGAGTATGTCGTAAAAGCGGTTTATCCTATGGAAGAAAGATCTGATACATCAGACCTGAAAGGAAAGTTAGGGAAAGGACAGCAAGACAGGATTGATTTTATACATGCTGTCGTTGGAACTTCCCAGGTCAACGGACGCAGAACAGTCCATTCAGACGATTCGTATAAACTGATCTTTGATATTTTGATTCAAAATTATTTATAAAAATAAAACTAATACACATCTGATACTACAATATAACGAAAAACTGTTCCTTCACGGTCGAATTACAGTAACCACATTCAACTCACCTTTGTCAAAAATTGCCAGCAATGTGGCAATTATGGAGATAGTGATGGCGCACAGAAGGTACACACTTATCAGCAGGGATTTCCTTCCAACACACCTCAGCATAAATCCCAGCAAGATGTAAGATACGACCACCGACGCCTCCCAGAAACACATAAATGTAAAGGTTCACGCTGCAGTTCGCGTTGGGTGATGAAAGGGAAATCCATTGGTTAAAAAGTGACTGCAGATTGCGGAATGAAAGCTATAAAATATTGAATAAGCTGCATAATGAAATTTTAAAATGTAACATTTTTCCAGATAAAATTTTTTATCTCTTTAAAATGTAAAAGATTAAACATTATTGAAAATTTGGGAGAAATATGAAATGAATATAAATAAAAGATTAGGTAGAGACCAGTATTAGTTTAATATGCTTTAGTATTCCAGATAATCATGAATATTATGATCAAAATTTAAGTTCTAAATTAAGTTTGGTTCTGTCTCTTACCTCAGGTTTTCAGCATTAAGGAGACCCCACTATACACACAGAAACACCAAACCAGCAGAAATAACAGATAAGTATTTTCACTGAAAGTCTGAATCAGTTATGAGAGAAAATAGGTGCCTAATGTTACTCGGTGATAACATGGCTAATTTTCCCTGGGTTTTCTGTTCTCTGAAAAACAAAAGAAAATCATGCAATGGTCAGATATTCAAACGATCTGCACTTTCCCGGTCTAACACAGCCAAACTTATATAGAACCTTACCAGATTCTAATTCAATGAGTCCCACATGCTCCATTTTTCAAGATGGTGTTATGACCCCTCCTCACTGGCTAGGCTCTACATTTTCCTCTTTCATTCTTCTTTTCTTTAGAATTGTCTCCTGAAAGCTAAAAATCTCCGACAACCATCGTACCACAGAGAATCAACTGACTGATGCTCTCTGCCCTCTAGCAAGGTTTCCCCAGGAACAACACTGAACAATGTGTAAGTCCTCCGGAGGTGTACTACACTATGCTCGACACGTTAGACGATAACTGGAAGCTCTTCCTGATGAAACTCAAGAACTATGCGTTTAAAAGTTACCTGGCACAGACCATTCACCTAATAACAGCAAGAGTTGTTCAAAACTAGCTAACAACAGAGGTCAGTAAAACCATTAATGAATTTGTTGTATACTGAATTTGCTGTCTCCATGCACAACAGTTTTCTAACGAAATACTGTAAAGGAAAACTAACGATAAATGTTAATGGAATCCTTGCTAAATAATAATGCTAGCAGCAGTGGAAAGAAAGAAGTACTGTACGCTGCTAAAAAAAGAATACAAAAGGCAACAAAATAAAATCTATCAAACAAAACGGTCAACAAAGGCAGTAGAAACACAAAATGGCCCTGTAATTACTGTACATGGGGTAAAAAAGCACTGGTCGGTTAATTCTCAGAGATTATAGCTCCCAAAATGACGACACAGGATACAAATGTTTTGAATCTGACTTTGTGCAATAACTAAAATTACATACGATTATCATGTTTTTAAAAATTAATAAAATTTACCAATAAAAGATATCTATGATGTAAAACACTCACGTAACCAGATTTCTTTGATTTTATGTGCATTTTGTTAAGAGTTCCATTACGTTCACACAGAATCTCGTAAATGAACTATGTGCAAAATCCAAGATCTAAAAGCATGACAATTCATTCATGATATGGAGCAATAATTGCTATTACACTGAAGGCAGCTACAGTCTTCCATAGCACTCATCATTAAAGAGAGAGATGTACCCCAACTAAATACAGAAGCAAAATAACCCGAAGAAATCTCAATACTTTTGGTCATCCTATAAACATATTTGTAAAATTTTGCGTATTATCGCAGCCTTACTAACAAGATTTTTCTTTTCATACATTTAACTTTGAGCTGGCACTACCAATGATGGGGTATTTACTCCCTGAACCAGAACATGTATTGGTAAATTTTCTGGCACAAGTTGTCAGCATGGCTGCATGGTTACAGTATTCTGTCTGACGGCTTCTGGCAACAAGTCTTCAAGATTTTGTCAATGTTCAAAGTTGCAAAGAAAAAGCTATTATGTAACTCAGTTTTTATGTATGGTTTTTTGTATGTCATGAAAATAAATTATTATCAGTGATAGTTACCAGCGGAATCATGGAATTCAAGGAGACCATGAGAGCTTCTTAGGTGGCAAGACTGTACCGTTGGCCTTCGCAGCGGACAGGACCTCAGCAGCTTTCTTGGGTACCCGCCGAATTCAGCCAGCGGGGAGATTCCGGTAACAACCCAGTATACAAGGTAAATGTCACTTCTACTGATATATTCAAATTAGCATTTGAGTACTTGCAGCAGTTTTGCAATATATCTAGCACTTTCAGTCTACAGTATAATTATAGAAAGCCTAATATTACGGCTACATACATGCAGTCAGTAACTTGGAGGGAAAAAGAAAAGGATTCTGATTACAGTATTATTGGTGAATTAACGCTACAATATAACCCTTTTAACTGGTCAACCGATGTTAATGTGCTTGGATTTCCTAAGCCACCATCTACCTCTGTTTCAGCTTATATAATTCGTAAAACAATGTTTCGCAAGCACGTTTTCTCGCACGTTTAACCGCCTTGATCCTAAACTTTGCACCAAGTTACCAACATTGCGGCAAAACTGAAGTCATTATATCGTTAAGGCAGTACCACACAAGCACAGGCTACAACTTAATTTTGCCACTAATGTTGGTTACATTTTTCCAGTAATATTGACTTCATTTTGCCACTAATATTGGCTATATTTTGCCACTAATACTGGTTGCATTTTGCCACTAATATTGGCTAATTTTTGCACTAATTTAGGCTACATTCTGCCACTAATATGGCTATATTTACACGAATATTGGCTACATTTTGCCACTAATATTGGCTACATTTGCCATTAATATTGGTTGCATTTTGCCACTAATATTGGCTACATTTTGCCATTAATATTGGTTATATTTTGCCACTAATAACCTACGGGTTGAATTTTGCCACCAATACTGGCTACATTCTGCAACTAATATTGGCTACATTTCCAACTAATATTGTTGCATTTTGCCACTAATATTGGTTACAATTTGCCACCTAATACTGGCTACATTTTGCCACTAATATTGGCTACATTTTACCACTAATATTGGCTACATTTTAACTAATACTGTTGCATTTTGCCACTAATATTGGCTAGCATTTTGCCACTAACATTGACTACATTTTGCCACTAATATTAGCTATGGTTCAAAGTTTTTGCAGCGAAGTACTAAAACTACCAGAAAACGCGCCTCCGCGGTTGTACTGCCTAAACCTGAAACGTTACTCCCATGCAGTCATCAACAAAGGACGAAATGAACTATACCAGAAGTGCGGCACGAGGAGAAGGATCGGAACGGTATACGCAGCCTGAGCCATCGCCACGGTCTGATGAAGTAAGCTATGGCAGGTATTAACATGTAACCGAATGCCCAGGGCATCACAAACAGAGTACCCACCAGGAGATCATCGCTCAGCTCCGTGAGCAGAGTTCCATCACTGAAGTAAAGAAGATGGGGGCAAGATGAAGATAAATAGGTTTCGCGCTCAACTGCAAAATATGTAAAGTAAATCAATCTGCTTTTTATATTTTTGGGGATAAAACCTCGAAATCCCAGCTACACAGGAAAAAAATATTGGCTTTATAAACATTCGCCTTACTTTTGTATTATTTCATAATATCATGCTGCAAATATTATCTTGATATATGTGATTTGTTTACTTTGTCATCTTAGATATAAAGGGGTATCATTGCAGCACTGCTTTAACCGTAATGACATCAGTCTTTTATCTTAACTTACGCCCGTCTTAAGTCAGTTTTCTCATCATCCTAAAAGTATTTTATTTACCAGTTTACTTCTTCAACTATTTTCTCCCTCTTCGTTCGCACCGCCGACCGTTTCTTCATTTCTCAACAGAAATAAGCTACTTCGCTTTAGGTTTCATTCTGTCCCTTTATTTTTTCTCTGTTTAAATTATGAAACTTAGCGACTCCTTTACCGAATTGAGTGAATGTTATGGTACTGCATCAGATGTATATAGCTTACCATAAGATTTACCACAAGGCCTTCACTTTGAAAAATCATGAACCTAATGTATTCAAATTCAAGTTCGTGCTTGTATACATAAACATATTTAATGAAAATTCCAGTAATCCCATTAAAATGGCAAGTGGAAATCAACACAAGTTACCTTTCCTTAGAATACTACGAAATTTTATACATGCTTTTACATCTTGCATTCATAATCCACTCATGAAGTACACTCTAGATGACCCTTTGGCTAAAAATAGTATATTGCCTAATATATTTCGGTATCCCAAAGACGTCTAAATTGACAGGAAATTGATTATAGAAAATCTGGTTTTCTTCAAAGGGATGTTATTAGAAGGCAGTTCTCAAGCTTCCAAAGAATTAATGAAGTTATCCTCCTTCCCAGATTGAAGTCTTACAGATATACAAATACACCACAGATGTTCATACACAAGTTTTAATGTTCACTGTATTTCATTCCAACTTCGACTTCAGGTCCAAATTTTTCTCTTTTTAAGAATCTTAGGCATGCTCAAAATTCTGAATAAACTGTAAACTAACTGGATGGTCATGTACAGCGATTACAATCGATATCTTGAACTGCACGCTCACATTACTTGTCATTCAACAAAATTATTTTCTTAAAAGATTATTAGGAATTATGAAACTTTGCAGTACCAGGTAAACAAGATTTATGTCAATTGATTGGGAAACCAAACTATAAACAATCTGCATAACTGTTTTAGTCATACGAGTCAATTCAGATAGGAACAATCTAAAAATAAAGTAGAAAAATATCCATTAAGGCTATAAAACACATTACAGACTAATATATATATACTATAATAAATTATATATATATATATATATATATATATATATATATATATATAATATATATATATATATATATATAATATATATATATATATATATATATATATATATATATATATATATATAATTGAAATATATATATGCATATATATATTGGAAAATACTAACACTTGGACTGCCTTTAAAGGTAACGAATGATATTTACTTTACTTGTGACTTTAGCGACAGATTTACCAATGGACCATATTCATATAACGTATATATATATATATATATATATATATATATATATATATATATATATATATATATATATATATATAATGCTTATGCGAGTGTGCGGCGACAAAGAGAAAACATGAAATCTCAATCACATGTAGGATAGGACAATGAATCGCTATGATAAATTTCAAAATCCAAGGCGTTACCTTGAACGAAGCATCCCATAAACACCATTTATGAACACGACACTAAAGTCTTCATGATGACGTAAACAAGAACACACGGAGCCAAGGTCGATGCTACACTACTGACCAGGACAACAGAACGGCTAGGACGACAGGTCTGCGGCCAAATCTGCAAAGAAGAAATTAAATTGGAGCCATGGAATTTAGGCTACAAGCCAAGAACTGAGGCAACTTCAGCCATTCAGCGCTAAAGAGAGTGAAAGGAAGGAGACGGAGTGGTTGAACAGCAAGAATGAAGAAAGGGAAACGGGAACACATGTAAAAAAATAAAAAAAGCTAAAAAGTAGGTACAACCAGGACGAAGGAACGCTGGAAACACTCATTAGTAAAGCCTACAGTGCACCGTGTGGAGGCCCACTCTGGCACTAAACGGAATGGAAAAAGAGAGACTGGTATCGTTTTATTTCAAGATGATCTCTTTTCCTAAAGAGGAAATGTCTAACTGTTCAGACCCGTTGCTAGGTAACCAATTGGTTCTTAGCCACGTAAAATATGTTATCCTTCGGCCAGCTCCTAGGAGAGCTGTTAATCAGCTCAGTGGTCTGGTTAAACTAAGATATTTAACTTTTGACCATCGCAAGAGGTTTATTATTATTATTATCATCATTAATCATAACAATCCACCAGGAACTTACCTGCCAAGAAGTAGCCGAACACCAAGGAGGCAATGAGCGAACCGGCCTGCGTTGCTGCTTGAGTGGTCGAATAAAGTGCTCGTCTCTCACACACCAAGTCCCACTGCAGTGAAGAATAATGTTTGTATTTCATTCGCGCTTTCTGGGTTTGTATCTCGGGCTTGCTCAAGAATGGTTCAGTCTAAACTGACTATCATTATAAATTTTGAATTTTCTTTCCATTTTCTTCTACTAAAAATTGCTCATCAAAATCAACACGTTGCTGTAGTTTCCGAAGTGTTTGAGATGTCATGGTTTGTGATGTATTTATTTGACTATATTTGATTTTGATCTAAAACATTTGATCAGTGTATTATTCAACTTACGTACTTTATAAACCAAGATTACACGTAACCTGCCACTTAGCCAAAAAAGTTTCAAAGACAGTCAGTATGGGTTATTGAGATGAATTTGGTGTTCTTCCAAACATTAAAGGCATACAAAAGCATCGAGATTTAACTCCATTTTGCTTCTTTAAATCTCATTTTACTCGGGGGTTGAAGCATAATAATTCTCAGCATGGCTCAAAGAAAAAATGAAATACAGAAAAGTACTAAAATCTAATTAAGATAGACGTAGGAGAGAAAGTAATAAAGAACAAAGAATTTCTTAGTTTCTCTCTGACCCGACTCTCTCCCGCCAGAGGGCTTATCTCTACAAAGGCTCGAATGTATAGAATCTCTCTCTCTCTCTCTCTCTTAGTCCCTCTCCCTAGCTATTTTGTTTACAAACTTTATATATATATATATATGGCGGGCAGAGATGTTATATATATATATAATATATAACTACATATACAGCAGTATATTTATATATATATATATATATATATACTATATATATATATGTGTGTGTGTGTACGTGTATATTTCTGTGTGTGCATGTCACTGCTTTAGAAACAGAATGACAGCATTTAATCTACTACAAAAGCGGCATAACCTAATGTGCGACGCATCAAGCTTAATTCCATATGAACCCACTTCACACACAGTCCTAAAATGGATTACCGCTCAACCGCATTCTATAAGCTCACAAGACGAAGCTGACCTTAAGTAATCATGTGAGACACTTACTTCAGTAACGACGGTGGACTTATATTCGGTAGTATTGAAGTCTCTGGGAACATCGAACCGATGCGTTGTCACCAGCAATTGCGATGGAGCCAGGGTTCTCAATAGAAGCATTGTATCCTATTTCCGCTGCCTTCGTGTAGTTATAATTGTTCATCGTGCAACCGTCCCATGGGCTTCCATTCCTAGGTGAAATTCAGGAAAATAATCTCAGAAGAATTTGTGTCCCTTGGTTTTTCAAGATAGGACGGGCCTGTTCCAGTGAAATTTCAGAAACTTTACATTACATGGCAGCGTATATCAGACCTTTGTAAAATAATGGTATTTTGTTATCGTATCGAACTGACGTAAATAATTTGTTTTTGCTTTGGTGGGTAGTTGAGCAGAATTCTATATGTCTAACCAACTTGTATGCATGATTTATTTTCAGCAAGGGCACAGGTAAGGAACGCCAGCAGGGGGCCATTTAGCTCCCCGCCAAGATATCGCTCTGCAGTTGGAGTTCTTTTCTTTAGTAGGTGAACACGCAAACATATTCAACCAATCACAATTCAGTTGAATTCAAAACAGGGTCTGTACATGAATGAATATCCAATAAATTAAATGAACAAATGCGAAAATTTTTATAAAAATCTGATAATTAGCTTCTTTACCCAACTAGCTGGTCTGTGTCTGTAGACAGATGAGCATTGTTTGTTTGTTCTATATACGCTTAGCTTCGTAGATGCACAGAACTTACTTACAAACACTGAAAATTTTACTCGATTGTTTTTACAGCACCTCCCATACGATATCTCGATATGGATAGAGAAACAATCCTTGATACAAAACAGTTAGTTGTTTAGAAACAACTAAGCTCATCTGCAGATGATGAACTCAGAAAAAGCTTTCTAACAATACTTTTTTGAATGATTATTAATATCCGGTAAACCAGAATCTGATTTAATTAATATTCCTGCAAATCTGAACAGAAACGTGTATCGTGAAAAGTTTCATTACTGGAACATCGCATCTTTTCACGACTCTTGACTGTACCTATTTGTTACCCCTTGATTGCTTGTCTCAGTCTCATATAAGGAATACATACCAATATAATCTTAATCCCAAAGAAATTCAGTTGATTGAATATTAAGAATTTAATGTAATTTTAATGAAATAAAAGCGGAAGATTCTTCAGACAATGAAGTCCAAAATATTGTCTTAATTCATGCAATCTTCATGACAAGGAGTGAGTTCCAAGGAATTAGGAAGATTTGTTTATATTTATATGAAAATTTATTTGACATGTTTTCCAAACCAAGTAAACTGCTAAGGAGAGCTTTAACACTGCGTGATGAACTCACATTCGCCATACTAAGGATCAAAATTATATATCTGATCAACAGCTACTGAGAATCACCTGTCAAACTCAACTATCAGAGTAAACAAAAATGTATCCACTGAACTTATATTCCCACAGTAAAAAAATTGCTTTAACACACTTTGCTTTCTAAGTTACGAGAGGGTACATAAAATATACGGGTTTCAGTACCTTATTTGTTGCCTGATTACTTTAAAAGCATTAAATGGAACGCGAGGTTTGACTGATACTGTAGTACTGTACACGATTAAATTACCATATGCAATACAAATACAAATCGATCAGAAATTATAACAACATTACTCTTCCCAACTAAAGTATTATGTTTTGAAAAGAAATATTTCAAGTTCAGAACCGCACAATTTTCGTGAAAATATGAAGAGAGATTTGAAGAGAGTGAAAGCAAAGGGGGATTGCTGGACTCACCCATGAGGCATCGACAAGGACACTATCTGATGCTGAGTCCAGTTGGCATCAACAAGAGGCCCAATGTGGCACCAGTAATTGGGAGTGACACCTAAAAACTGTAGGTTATTGCCTGGAACACATTCCGCGAAGGAAGCTGCAAATATTATATGAAAAATATCGTAATTAGTTTATTTCAATGTTCTTATTATCATAAAATCTGTGCCAACACCATTTTGTCTTAATAAAATACCTAACCACAAGGATATCTCAAACTTGAAAGCTGAAAGCTCTCAAACGTGAGCTTTTCACTGGTGAAAGATAAGATTTTAACTGATAAAATTCTGGCTAAACACAGTACAAAATCATTATAGCATTGTTTCACATTACCTTCATTTATGGCTATGTTCAAAGACAGGTAATAAATCGGTCGAGTTTCAGATCAAAGTTTTTACACCATAAGAATATCAGCCCTTTTTTCGGGTTAACAGCCCCTGGATAATACAAATATAAACACTTGAGACAAAAAAAAAAAAAAAAACTAATGAAATAAGTAAACTTACAATTTGGAAAATGAGAAGTTTTAACAAAAATAAAAAAAAAAATCAGACACAAATGGCCTCAACATTTAGATAGTGTTCTATCAATTTCAAATATTTGCACACATAACTTAATGCCACACGAATAAAAGGTGTGATTTTTAAACTGTGCTGCCTGATAAGAATTGTTCCCCAAAGTAGAGATAAAGAAAAAAAGGCCATTGTTCAACCTACAATATTAAAAGAAAAAAAACCGTGAAAAAATGTTACCAACGACAATGACGCGTTAGTGATTGCTGCTTCAAGCTATCAAAGATATTCTCTATTTCGTGATTCTAATAACTTTAGGTGTAAGGATGACAGGGACAAAACTTTCTCTCTCTCTCTTTATTTCTATATATATATATATATATATATATATATATATATATATATATATAAATATAATATATATATATATATATATATATATATATATATATATATATATATATATATATATATATATATATATATATATATATATATATATATATATATATACATATATATATAATATATATATTATATATATATATATATATATGTATATATATATATATATAATATATATATATACATACATATATATATTAATTGACATTTCTTTAATTGTTATCATATCTATTTTCCCATCTAAAACGAGCATTTCCGATCTATCTTCAGCCCTCCCTGTATAATTATCTCTCTACGAATCTACTTACTTTGAAAAATAACGTTTTCAACGTAAACGAATCGTTCTCGCTACCCACACCCAGACTGCAAATGAAAAGATAGTGAAGTTCCATACATGAGTGCCGATGATTTCTAGAACATCTTCAAATTTCTCCAAGTCCTGCTACGCCGACGGCTTCATCCGGCTGAAAATCTAAAATGCTTCCGTAAGGATTGTTAGTTCGAGTCTCCAGAGTGAGTTCTCTCTGCCTCTTGCAGCACGGTGTCCATTTTCCTTTCCGGCATCACTCGTTTAAGGCGATCTGCAAACAGAAAACGGGAAGCATTAAACATTCATATCCTTTGGTAGCTTCAGGTTGAACTGGCCTTATACCAGCAATTCAAGCCCTTGCCTAAGGCGGTCCTGAGTATGCTAACTTGTCAAAGTGTGGGGTAGCAGTTATTCTGAAAATATTTCTAAGGAACTCAACCTCATTGTGAAAAGAGCCAGTCTGAAAAGAGAGAAAAGGCTCTGTGCAATACTGTAACAATACTATTAAGCTTAAAACTGTAAAACATTAACTACAAAATTTGAACCAAAACCAGTATACGTTTGCTTCCGGAAGACTGAAGTGAAGTGCCGATTGAATCTGCTGATTAAACACGTCTAGTAAAGGAAGGCGCTCAATGTTTTCATGTTCTATGGTAAAATATAACATTTGGACGGAGATTATTAGCAAATTCTAAAACTGTTCAGCAGCACTTTTACTTTGAAAAAGTAGAAAAGTATCATCAATATATCGTTGATAATATAATATATTTGGTTCACATTTTATGGTTCATGCTTTTACAATTTTAAACTTAATAGTATTGTTACATTATTGCACAGAGCCTTTTCTCTCTCTTCAGACTGGCTCTCTTTTTCAGTGAGGTTGAGTCCCTTTAGGAAATATTTCAGAATAACTGCTATACCTCAAACTTTTATTTGAGAAATATCTCAAAATATTCTTGAATGACAAATTTCAACCAAAAAATTTCTGCACCTACATTACCTAAACTTGATTTTCATGTTTCTTTGCCTTTTACGAATGATGACAAATTTTTAACTTACATTAAGGCAGATTTTTTCAGAAATACTTTTACTGACTTAATCCCAGTTTTTTCAAGGAATCCAAGAACAATTGGATCACCTTTTAGACTTAAAGACACTGTACCCAACTTGGCGTTCTATGGTGGTTTATAAATACTTGCCTGAGATGTGATCTCGGGGCTTATGCCGATTCAGCATAAGAATGCTAAAAGAGCGAATCGACTCTCACCGTATGTCTGCCATAGAACAGGCTGTACTTTGAGAGTAAGGTTTTTCTAACATACAGGGAAGATCCTAAACAGAGTAAACCTTTTATTTTCTATGACAATTTTGAAATCGTAGAGCAAGCTGCTGACGAAACTCTCCATGTCCTCGAGTCATTAACCATCAAACAACTGGTTCCATCACTGAACAGTCAGTCGCCTTCTGCCCCTCCGTTTATAGCCCAAGATGTTTCTTTGTCCTTTTGGCGCCCTTCTGGTCACTCAGTTTTGATATTTTGAGGCGTTAGGTTGGTTTGAACTTTATGTTTTGGTTTTAATATCTGTATTTTAACATTAATGAGTTTTACTGAGTCTTACGTATTTATTTTAATTGTTGTTACTTTTGTATTTTAGCCCTGTTGCTGAAGCCATGCTTTGAAACATGGCAAGAAATAAAGTCGAAATATGCATCACCTTTTCGTCCTCCTGTTTGTACTTATATATATAAATATATATATATATAAATACATATATATATAAATATATATATATAAATATACATATATAGATATAACATATATATATATATAAATGACTATTTATCACATATATTCATATACAATATACAAACGTCCTTTAATATCCATATATCGGAAATAATATATTTTCATATATATCAAGGGGAATAAATATTAAGTCCATATATACAGCGACGACGAAATATAGTGACGCATCAACGAAATCGGCCACAAGAGATATATGAATAACATCCCGGGCCAATATATCAGGTGTTTTTATAAATATCCACCACCTCTGCCATGTTGACCGCGGTAGTGCGCTTGTAAAAATATATGATATTTATCACATATATTCATACAATCAGAAAGCTACAAACGCCCTTTTTAATATCCATCACTCTATAATAATATATTTTCATATATGTTATAGGAATTTTTAGTTGATATTAAGTCCACCATATACCATATATAGGAAATATACAGTGATATAATAAATAGAGATATATATAAATATCTATAACTATAACTCATGGCGCTTGGAGATATATCCACCCACCTCTGCCATTTATATATGGTATTACGAGCTATTATGACTATTTATCACATCATATTCATATACAATCAGAAATATAAACCATATAAATATATACTTATATAAATAATATATAAATATTTAGGGGAATTTGTTGATATTATCCATCATTCCGGGATATATATATGACGAGGAATCAGGATACAGTGATATAACGAAATCGCCACAAGAGAGGTATAAGAATAACATCTTCAATCATATAACTCAGGTTTATATATGGATATATATCCATATATATATTGATATATGCGCTTGTCGCGATATAGTGAGATTATGACTATTTATATATATGATTCATATACAATCAGAAAGCTACAAACGTCCTTTAATATCCATCTATTTACCGAAATAATATATTTTATATAAAAATTCAACAATTTTGTTGATAATAAGTCCACCTTCCGTGGATCAACCAGCGACTACGAGGAATTTCAGACTACAGTGAGACTTTCGAAATCGCCACAAGAGAGGTATTTTACTACATCTCCCGCCAACTCACCCGGGTTACATTTTCCATCCTTTCATTGCCATGTTCGTAGTCGCTTTGTCGCGAGCCATATTATGACTATTTAAATCACGATTTAACATGCAAAGCAAACTCCTGCTGATATCCATATTACCTCGGAAATAATATATTTTCATATATGTTACATATAGGGAATTTATGATATTAAGTCCACTTCGGATCAACCAGCGACGGACGAAATGCGCTACAGTGACGCATAACTAAATCGCCACAAGTGAGTTGATATGAATAACATCTCCTGACCAACTGAGTTTGACAGTGTTTTTGGCGCTTGGGAGTCGGTATCCACCCACCTCCCTTAATGGCTGTGTAGGTTTCGGTGTCGCTGGAGTCCTGAGTATTTATCACATCACCGTGATTCATAGCCAATCGGACAAACTTTAATTATCAACGGAAATAATATAAATATGTTACCGAAGGAATTTCTGTTGATATTGTTCAATTCCGTGGATCGAAATCCAGCGACGGACGAGGAATCAGAGGATATGACGAAAAACATTGAATTTCCGTCAACTCACCCGGTAGAGCGACCTCTGCCATTGATAGCGCTTGTCGCGACGAAATGACCATTTATCACATGACATATACTCAGCTTAAGTTGATGAGTTTGTATATGAATCCTGATTCCTCGTCCGTCGCTGGTTCGATCTGTGACTTATTATCAACTTAAAATTCCTTCGTAACATATATGAAAATAAACGGAGGTAGAATTATATTAAAGGACGTTTTAGAAGCTATCGATTATATATATATATATATATATATATATATATATATATATATATATATAACTTATTTTTGCGGAGAATACTAACTACCAGTTCCGTGATGCATACATTGCTATCCCTTGGGATGGGATCGAAGGAATTTATATGCCAAAGATTTTGGGGTATATTTATCCAAGAAACACAAGGGGTTAAAACTTTATAGTGGCTCCGAATTTCAACTAACCATTGCATGTTTAGTGCAAGCCCAAGTTGGGGATTATAAAACAGAAACAAAAGACTGTAAATATCATAAAGATAATCCAGAAATATTTACTGATAGTGTCGGGGTCACTATATAGACACCACCTTAAAAATCAGTTACTACAGTCCTTATTTATGTGTGATCCAGTCTTCCAAACTTTTTACTAAAGTTACATTTTCCATCCTTTCATTGTCTTTCTTTCTTGTATACTAAAAGACAACATTAAGTGCAAACAAACTTTGTGTGGATCATATAGTTTTACATATATATATATATATATATATATATATATATATATATATATATATATATATATATATATATATATATATATATATATATATATAATTTATATATATATATATATATATATATATATATATATATATATATATTCATAATAATATATATATACACGGCTAACATAGTGTGGTTGATATATTCTAATTACAAATACCCAGAGTTTGACAGTAATTTTCAGGTGGGAGTCGGTATTATATACATCCCTTAATGGCTGTGTGGTTTATCATAGTCCTGATCGGAGCCCTACTTATTATCAACTAAAAATTCTCTATATATATATGAAACATTATAGGTAGAGCGAATTGTAATAAATGAATATGATGATAAAAACTATATATATATATATATATATATATATATATATATATATATATATTGTATATATATCTTATTTTTGCAATGTATACATTTCTACAAGCAATCTACGAAAAG
Source organism: Macrobrachium rosenbergii (assembly GCF_040412425.1). NCBI lineage: Eukaryota > Metazoa > Arthropoda > Malacostraca > Decapoda > Palaemonidae > Macrobrachium > Macrobrachium rosenbergii. The sequence continues at coordinate 74,322,214 of NC_089795.1, forward strand.
ATTTATGAAACACTCAAAACTACATCGTCTAAATATCCGTGAAAATGTATCCCATGGGATGAACCACCAATCATAACTTCTAATTGTTAGGCTCCTTCTTGTTCTGTCCTTTTCATGACTCACATGGTCCACTGAAATACTTCAGGCCTTCATTATAAAATTTGTTTACACTCAAACAATCGGCCACTCATTTTACGTACGACATTTTCTTCTAGAGAGACAGGAAAACGTAAACCACACTCGGTCGTAGTTCGCCAGCAACTGAACGTTCTTACGAATTGTGCCTTGTCATTCCTTATAGCAACTTCCGTCTGTGCAGTGCATGCAGCCTAGACAGACTTATCGCTTCGATATACAGCGTCATTCAGTGACGGTCAAACCGGCACTGACCTTGGCTCTATTTGTCTATTTACTACATGGGTACAACACAGCAAAAGATAATCTGTGATACAATATACAGTACATCCGGTGGTAATGATACAGCAGTATATGTTACAAAAACAATTATGCTTACGTTTAAGATTAAAGATCTATAAATATATCTTTTATGACCTGTTATTTAAACAGCAACACACATGCACATTTGTGCGTAACCGATCTTAATTTTGAATAATAGAAAGATAATCTTGGAAAACGATTGTTTGTTTCTCATGATTATTCTAATATCGATGATCTATTTGATATTATAATAACACCTTCATTGTACACCAACCAATTACCATACTTTCATCCGCTCTGTTGATGAAAGCGGAAAACAAGGTCTTACGGTACTTAAACCTAGACGGAAATGCCTTAACCAGTCTGAATTCAAAGACGAATTCGCGCTCTATTAAAAACATTTTTTGCGTATTATCTCTATCTATATTCAGATGTATTTACAAATAAAAAAAAATTCAAAAACAGGGTTGTTCTCTCTCTCTCTCTCTCTCTCTCTAAGTGTTCGAGCTATGTTTCAGATTAATAAATATAGTTTTTCGCTACAGTATTTATGCTCTGAAGCTTAAAATCCGGCAAATTAATCGTATTCTTCATCACCGCCTGCATATTTGGCCACTCAAATAATACCGATTTGATTAATCAAATTATGGTTCTATACACGAAATCTGACACGATGACCGGGAGGCTGACAGCCTTGACAGGTTATGACAATGAAGCCATCTAACTCAACTGCACTGACTAACTAAAGCTGGCCACCTCTTCGTGAACGTAATTTTGTGACTACTAATATTAAAGAAAAAAAAATGAATGATAGCATTATGTACCAGTAAAACATTTCATTTCTTCAAATTGTTTGCACTAATCCAATTGAGAAAATTTTACAGCATTTCAACATGAGTAATTCTCACTTGCCTGCCATTTTGTCATTATGGAAACTTTTTAAAAGTCTTGGCATATTTCCGACCACATACAGACGACTTTGGTATGATTACAGTATTCATCATCAAGTTATCATGTAAGTGAATATCGCAAGAAACTTTTGATTTTTCGATGAAAGCAGGACCCACTGGTTTCTGGGTGAAAGTGCACAGGAGCTGCGCACTGAGGTGTATTCCCGCGGGTCCCACTTAAAAGCAGATCAGAGACGTATTCTAAAAAGGATGCGACCTGACCTAACCAAAGCACCATGCCCTAACCTGGTGAAGGGGTAGGGGGGGCTTCGCCCCTTGGACCGCAACTTGACACCGTGCGTAACAGCATATTGCTGCATTTTACTTACTACCCAATCAGTTGCAATAAATTTTCTTAAATTAAAAATCACTTCAACATTTTTTTCTCCCTCATTCAGGCATCTACTATATCCACACGAAGGTGAGATTCCAGGACGTATCCCCTCTGTACTTGGTTACAGGATATGATGACAACAGCGACCAAGGTCTAGAGAATTCTCTAGACCTTGACAGCGACGACGTACCTTGTGTTTCAAGTAGCCATCGGTCTAAAACATAGGCTATTTATCTCAAGGTGGAAGAAAATACTCTTCTTCCACCTTGATTTATCTTACAAGGGTCCCGGGCATGCGTCAGTCACCTGAAGTCCAGGAAGTGCATATGGAGTCAGTTAGGCTGGTTTCTGACAGGTTTTGTAATTTCCAGTAAAAAAAAAATCTAACAAAAGAACACTTAGCCTAGTTTCTTTTCTTGTGAATAACCTCTCCACTCTCCATTTCAATATCGGCGGCGACTGACGCAGATGCTGAAGTATGGTTTTTCATTTTTGTGCGTTGTAGCGCTTTTCGATTAATATCTATTGGAATATCATTATTTCCCAGCCTACCAGTAACTAAGACGCTCAGGATTTCCGGCAGCCAACGATCACAATCGTTCAAAACACACATTTTCTGAAGGCAGCGGTATCACCATCTGTAGGCCTACTGTACCCAACACACCCACGGTTTACTTTGTCAAGCTATTGGATGACCCTCCTCCCCATGTGATTCTCACAGTGGATGTCTGAAGTACGCAACGTTCGTGCATCACTTACATGATAACTTGATGATCAAGTAATGTGAGTTTTCAGCCCAGAATAATGTTTTTGCTTGTTAACGACTGACTGCTGGAATAACACGAACTTGATTCGATCTTCTACATGGAGTCCAAGAAATTCTAAAACAATATACTGTACAGCACTTATCACTTTTCACAGATTTCACCAGAGAACCAAAATTATGTGCATTATTATAAAGTTCTTGCGGGCTAGCAACACATTAACAACTGGAGAGTTGGACTGTGAACAGCCTTTCCAAGGGACACACTGACGGGGATACAAGCAGCTAACCTGTAGATAGTGTCACCTCAGATGAGTAACATTCTAGCATCCGGGTAACCGGGTGCCATCTCTCGGTGCCATCTAGTCTCAAATGCTTTGCAAGCGAATTGCCCTTTTATCCTGATACTTTTCTTTTAGACTCCATGCCTTCACCCTTTTCTTCGGTCATATCTATGTTTTCCGTCCTGGTAAAGGAAATGAACACTGTTATGGCAGATGTCGATGCGTGTACTATTATTATCATTAAGGTTATTATTGTTATTTTTTTCTCAAAATTTTATTATTTCTATATAACATTTTTTCCCCATTTTTATTTCTCATTTATGTTATTATTATTATTTAAATCTTCAATATTATTATTTTGTCATTATTTTTCATGGGGGGTGGCATGGGCCAAGGTGTAACCGCCCCTCCCCCCCGGATCCGCTAGCGGTTGGAGTCCCTGACAATGGCGACTGGCAGTTTGGTGGGGAAGATTTTGTAGTGAACGCGGAGTTGAGACTGGAACTGGAATTGGAAAATAAAGTTTAGGCCAAGCGCTGGGACCTGATAGGTCATTCAGCGCTAAAAAAATAACTGGTGAAAGAATTGCTAACAGAGGGTAAAAAGTACAGCACTATGGCTCCCACAGCGTAAACACGTAGTTCGATGTAAAGGCGCTTTGATGGTCAGTACCGTCAGCTCTTCGTTAGTTGTTAATCACCGTTTTGTCAGTAAAAGCTGTTGCCCTGGCAACCTTGATATACCGATTACAACCTTAATAATACAATATACATATGTTTAAACAATCACCTGTTTCGATGAGATAACAGTATCAATTTTTGCAAACCACTCTTACAAAAACTTGTACATACCTGTTACAATCACCAGCCGCTTAGTGGCCATAATATGCTTAGATAAAAGATGATTATGGAAATTACCATCCAGATAAATATTAAATTATGCAAAGGGAAATTGAGCAAAGAAGTTTTTCACATAAGGTTTGCCAAAAGAGCAACTGCTTAGATTTACTCGGTACGGTACTTTGCTAAAAATACAATCCAGTTTTAAGATACTGTTTAGACAGAAATGAGACAAATCATTAGCGATAATATTGCTTCGAAACATCAAGGATAAGTAAAATTTGACAAAATTTATATCCAGTTACAAGATATTTCACGGGAAATGGCATGGTTGAGTTCTAAAGATTTAACTACGACCACTACAAACCATCAAAGCAATACTTATAGTGTTGCTGTAATCAAATATTTTCTAGACAATGGGATATCTGACTGTGAGAGATAACGCCACAATAAAATATCACCTCGGTGTTGGGTCTGATCAGATTACACTTCACTGAAAGTTTACTTGCCATTGATTCTGTGCAAACCTGAAGGGAGCAAAAATCAAAGCAAAATGAGATTCCACTCAGGCTCTATATGCCTTTCTTTGGACTGATTATCCACAGAGCAAGCTGTCAAGCCAAACTCTGGGCAGAGAAAGAATTTTCGAAGAAAAATTTGTACATACATCCATCCCTTAAGACACCACCCGAATAATACAGGTTTTGAAAACAGAATAATCAACCCAAAATCCCACTGACAACAAGCCACAGAATGAATGGGTGAAGGAGATACAAAAGTAAATGTGATGGCAAGAAGTTGAGAAAGGGTAAAAGCTTTCATTTCTTGGTCATATCGATCTGAAAGCTGCTTAGGATTCTTAATGTCATGTTAAAGATCCGTAAGACGAGAATCGGAAAGTTTCTAGCTTCAGACCTAGAATACAGTATTAGAATCTAAGATACATTCTGTTTTCCATTATGGATCAGCACTGCATCCTTTATTGTGCTTCATCATAACAGAGGAAACTACAAAGGAGTGAAGAAAAGGAGGCCCCTGGATGCTATATGCAAATAACTTTTCAGCAGAATTAGAAGAGTGATACCAGTCAATCACTCAAAAGGCACTGCTGCAAAATATTTGAATTGGTTTTAGCACATGCACCTTTACTCTTCTTTACCAGCATCCCATTTCTTTTAACTTGTGCAAGCAGGAATCTAACTTATTTCAATATTTTTTACCAATTCCTGTAATTTATTGAATAATTGTATCTTAATACAGTATACAAGAAGGCTTTTGGGACAACAGTTCCTCAACCTTCAAAGACACTATTTGATGATATATATGTACAAAAATCCACCTCAAAGGTTGTGGAGCTATCACTTTAAAGTACTGTGTAGACCTTTACATCTTTAATGTTATTACATGTTATATATGATATTTGGGGGTACAGTAGATGCATAATATATGATAAACAGAAATGATGGGTACCTAATCTGACTTTGAATAACAGCAATGGAGGAAATTCTAATGCTGTAGGAAATGCCAATTAGATCTATGAATAATTGAATATAATTTTATGACAGTATCTTTATTGAAGATAGGGCCATGGAGAGCCAGGAAGTGACTGCTGATGACTCAGTAGGTGGACCTATGGGCTTCCAAACCCCCAACACTAGCTCACAAGGATGGTAAGGTTGTGTTTTGTCAGTGAAATCTTCTAGCTGTGAGTGAGACTACAACTCAGGACCATCACACTGTGAGGTCTAGAAGAAACTGAATTGCACAAATCATAAATCGGTATTGAATTTATACATATGGTATAATAACCTGCTTGCTTTCAAATCTTCAGAGTAAGATCCAAGATTTGTGCATATATCATGACAAATGAGCATTTACCAATTTTTAACACTAAACACAAGAACCTGTCAGGAAATTGGAATTACAGTATGCCATTAAGCCCTTCTGACAAAAATTGTTAAGCCTTAGATGGATTATATTATTATATTAAATAAATCCTAGCTAGTGGTGCAAGTTCTTTATTCATCATTTGAGTTCTGAGATGCAACATTTTCTATTATAACACAGCATTTACTGTATCATCTAATATTCCAACAATCAAAGAAAATATAGTAATTGTTTCTTTTTTTATTTTGTGAAAGAGTTTATCAAAGTTGATCCTGGCGATGTTCTTAAAGCTTTACAACTTATTAATGTCTGTATTTTGGGTTTCATGAATTACTCTCTTGTTGATCACTATAGCAGTCCCCGGGTTATGTCTGACTCAGGTTATGTCGTTCTGAGTTTACGTCATCGTCTTATGCTGTGATGGAACAGTAAAAGTACATACAGCTACAACATAAAGTCAAAATTTGGAGGTTTTTGGATGCACACCACATCAGAATGCAAGTAAAATACTGTACAGTACACACAGAGGATTAAAGGTAAGGGTTTCATCACTTTATTTCCCATTTTTATAAATTTTTCTTGCGGCGTCGGAACGGAGCCTCGATGTAACCCAGGGATTGCCTACTGTAGTATGTTCTGAAGGAATGGCAAAACTTTCAGTTATTTGCTGAAATATTTTTTGAATAAAAGGTTTTCCTGTACGTATATGGTTGACATTCAATAATACTATGTGATCCTACCTTAAATATCCTTCTTTCCATGAAGCTTTTCTTTAGTTTATCAGGTTTTATACAGTATTTAGAATGAATACTTGTCTTCTGATCCTCTTATAAATACTTAAATTGTCAGGCCATCCAAATACCATGTATTTAGTACAATCAATGAAGAATGGAAATGGATAAAAGCTTAACCATAGTGTCTTTAAACTACCAATCTGTCATAACAATGTCTAACCAAACCTAAGAGAGTTAAGCACTTTAACTCAGACCTGTAAAACTTATGTCCTTAATGAGTCACCAAAACAAACAATACAGGTGGGGACACTACTGTTAAGACAACTGCCATCGCACACCAGCTGCCAGGAAGACTATCACCCCAAACACCCCCATTGCATGTTGAAATGTAGCAGTACAGTAGTTTTCCAAGAGTTTGATGTTTGTTGCTAGAAATTTTTCATATAGTAATATGGTTAATGCACAGTAAAATTGGAGATACTCCTTCATATATGTTCTCTATTGCTCGGGTGATGAACTTTTTGGAAACTTCTCGAGTACTTGTAGCATTCCACCTTCATTTTGTTTTGTGGAAGTAAAACATTTTGTCCATTAATATCAGCAGCATGGTTATGTTTACAAAGTTGACTGATTAATTCCTCTGCACATTTTTCTTTGGCTTTGCAGTTTTTATGCCAACAGCATTCACATTCACATAAAGGATAATTCTTTTTGTTTGACATAGACATGACCATCAAGTAACGTCAAGGTAAAACCAGATTTAGGGCATAGAACTTAAAGGTGTTAAAAATCTGGCTGATATTTAATTTTTATCTGTTAGTAAATGATGTTTTGACATGTTGAATGTACAGTCAGTAGTTTGACAAAGCTTCCAAATTGTTGATCACTTCTAATGACTATTTACTTGTGTGATTATATATCTTGACAATTAGCGTATTTCATACCTATAGAAGTTTTATATTTTTACAACTTTTTTTTTGCAGTTTTATATTCCTTGAGTTTTTGGAAAATTTCAGTTAGCTTTTTATTATAATGTGAAATTTTTCTGCACGTGTATATACACATATCAATATAATGCAGATGTCTAGGATGATAGTTGTCCTGGTGGCAGTTTACCAGGTGGCAGCTGTCTGGATGATAGGGATATGTACCACAACATCAACACCAACTCCTTCATGTTCTTAGAGAAATCAAAAGCATATTCCAGGTCATGCTGAACTACTTAACTGCAAGTAATGTAGGTCATTTTTGATAGTGATGGGAGACAAAAATGGAGCAAGGAAAGATCCCAGTTACTTTAGATACAACTACTATACAAATCACAGTATTTCTCTATGATGCCACAAGAGACTCAGAGTTTACGAAATTTAAAATGCCAATTTAAAAAACAAACTATGTAAATATTGGAACAATTTACGATATACTACGTATTACAAGAAAAGAGTTAACGCAAAAATACTTCACCATACAAAATAATTCTAATTCTACATATCAAAAAGAATATCCAAAATATCACATATATTTCTAATCAGTCAATAGACCCTCAACTTTAATGTTAGAAAGAAAAAAAATGTGCTACATGTAAAAATGGGTGGAGAAGAATATTTGTTAATGTTCTCTGTCCTGAACAAAAATGGAGGATACAGGACAAATAAAAAACGAAAAAACCTTCAAACCACTTTGTCAGTGCTTACCATTATGAAATATGAGACGAAATGCATTTTCACTTAATCATTGAGGGTTACTTTCTCCTCATGGTAACCAATGCAGATTCTGAAACAATGGTCTCCTTTGTGGAATGGACTACATTCTCTGCAAGTACCATACAAAACAAATGAAATGCTTTAAGTGTGTTTGCATAGTCTAGAAAATACACAAGCTTTAACTGTAAACTGCCATGGGAAACTCTGGAATAGATAAAGACATTCTAATGAAATGACTCTCTAATGTTTTATAACACAGCATGACAGCTCAACACAGAACAGGAAAAATGTATTACACTGAAATCTAATTTACTTAAGCAAAAATTTACTGAACAACTGCACTACCTATACATTTAGCACATCACCATTTAAAAAATTCCTTTGTTTACAAATGAAAATTATCTAAAATGAAAATGTGGCATACATTAATTGTATATGCAGCACCTATAAAGGTACAGTATATCAAGTAGGAAAGGAAAACACACCTGAATATCAACAGGAATTTAATATTTAGCAAACAACTAGTATGATTCAGAAACTATCATACACAAGGAAAGGTCCCAATTAAATATATCAAAATATATTTGAAAACCATAAAATTAAAGAAACTTACAATTTCTCTAATAAGCCAATTAAAACTCTAAATCCATATCTAGTAGCATTTTGTATATTATTTCCACTAGTAAATAATATGGGTTATTTACCACCCAATTCTCTTAAAGCACTTTTCAGCATTTTTTTTATACTCACTCTCAAGTACTAGAGCAGTAAAATATCATAATTTCTTTTCAATTAGAGCTTGCACTGCTTTCACTTTCATTCTGTATAAATGATGGATTCTCTCTTAATAGAAAAATGCTACTCTTCACTTTATTATACATTTGCTTGTTTTCTTTTTCATCTTAAACTTTTTTCCCTAAGAAATTACATTAATTACTTGTTAATGCCTTCTAGTGAATAATGCAGCTCTGATTCTCATAAATATATATATATTAGTGTTAATAAAACTCTTTTAATGACAGTTTGAATCTGACATACACCCTGAGCCTAGAGCTAAATAAATCTTTAGCTATCTATCTTTTTCACTTTCCTTTGATTTCTTCTTCTTTTTTACTTTACCTTCACATTCAAAAACAAGATTTCCCTCATCCCCTGTACCAGTAGCATCCTTTTCCTTTTTCCTTTTCTTCTTGTTTTTCTTTATATCGTCACCTTCTGAAGTATTTGTTTCAATGTCTTCTGAAGTATCTGGTGCATCTTTTGCCTTTTTCCTTTTCTTTCCGTTTTCCTTTGTCTCACCACCCTCTGACATTTCTTCAGTGCTTTTGCATATCTCGGCATCATCTTTGTCCTTTTTTCTTTTTTTCTTATTTTTCTTGGTCTCATCACAGTTAACAGCAACACCATTTTCCCCTGTCATTTCCTCCTTGTTTCTCTCTCTTTCATCACATTCTGAAACGTTTTCTTCCTTACCTTCAATGATATCAGCAACATTTTTTTTTCTCTTCTTTTTGTTTCTCTTTGTTTCATCACATTCTGAAATTTGTTCTTTACCTTCACAGGTGTCAGCAAAATCTTTTTCCTTATTCTTCTTCTTCTTGACTGGCTCTGTTTCATCCCATTCTGCAATACGGCTTTCATTACCTTCACAGATATCAGCAACACCTTTATCTTTTTTACTCTTCTTTTTCTTCTTCTTACTTTCATCACATTCTGAACTAAATTTTTCGTTACCTTCACAGACATCAGCAGCATTTTCAGTTTTCCTTTTCTTCTTACTTCTCTTTGAGTCTTCATGCATCTGGCTGTCTTCAAATTCATCATTCAATGGTTCACAAACTTCAGCTGAAGTGTTTGCTCGGTGACCAACACTACTATTGAACATCGCCATTTTCTTTGCAAAATAATCCTGAAATACATCAGCAATGTTAACCATAAAAATAAGAGCAACAAGATTAACCCATACAGGCTTATAATATTACAAGTCAAAAATGACTCAATGAGAAAGACCAATACAGCTGTACATTTGCAGAAAAGTGGTAAGTCATCCTCGTTGCTATTAACAATATAAAACAAAGCTATCACCAGGCATACATGAAAGATTTATTCTTCAGCACACAAGCTTCCACAAAAAATGATCATAAAAGTGGAAAATAGACAATCGATGCCAACAGAAGGGAATGACAACGGATGAAAAACAAAAGACGACCAAACCAATGCAGTAATTAGAAAGCAAAAATTTAAGCCAGGTAAAGCTATTCAAAATTCAGGTAAGGTAAAGTTAAAGATAATAGACACCTAGATGGAATTCATTAATTTATGTGATATCTCATCCCTCAATGGATGACATGTTAAACAAAAGGCAGACAGGAATGCAACTGAGGGGTTGAATGAGTACTGCAAAGAACCTTTTGTACTATCTGCAAAAGAAACTTAAAGCTGATACATGGTACACTACATATTACCATCCATCAGTGGGAAAACAATCTCAGTACTGTATTCATACTAACTGGATTGATACCCCACCAACACAAGTCATCACTTCATGCAAACTAGAAATGCCAACAAGAAGATTTAGCTGGATTCATATTCACATGAAAAGGTACATAGCACAAAAATTGTGCAGCTTTATCAATTTGCACTGATGGACCTTAACATGGTAATAGAGCTTCATAAGATGTTTTTACCAAAAGAAAGTAGTACTTTCAATTACTCATCTCAATAACTTTACACGAAAAACGTTTCAAATGTGATATGATGAAGAAATAAGCAAAAGAGATTACAGTATCTAGTGTCAATATAATTTTTTCTATAACCATATACAGTAGCATCACACTAACAAACCAAGCAACCAGAAAATTCATATGGCATTGCAGGCAGTAGAGTATATTCTCATGGAGCTAACAGCTGGTCACACAATTTCACTCTGAATTAAGTTATAGACTATTACTATTCCTACAATTAGTATGAACTTAAGACAAAAGTAAAGTTGCTGCTTACTGCTGGCATCATCAATAAATCAGGGTACTAAAAAGGGTACTAATTTAGTTTTCCCTCACTTAACCACTACCATTTATTTTCTGAAGAACCATGTATCTTCAATAATGTTCTTCCAGTCCCTTTCTAAATCTGTTGCAACAATACAACTGTCTATAACTGCCTCCTTGTCAGAAATGTCACTCTTTTTGCCTATTTCTAGCTGCAGTCTTCCTCACTCGGAGGAACTTCCAGTTCCTCGCCTCTTTTCTGTCATACATGCCTGCCTCCTTTCATTTTTTTGCTTTCAACTCACTTCTACTTGCAGACCCTCCCTTCCTGTTGCTCCTGGACTTCTGCTTTCTGCTGCTCACCTTTGGCATCTTATTTCATCCTATTTTTGGTTGAGTTCTGGCCTCTGGCCATGCAACCATTTCTAGTCTCAAACCAGCCCCCTGTTTTGCACCTGTTTCAAACCACATACCTGCTTCTGGACATGCACTTGGGCCTGACAACAACATGCCTATGGCCACCTGAGCACCAGCACCTAGGACAATGCCCACTCCATATCTTGCTTTGGTTGCCATACCACACCTACCAGGATCTTGAATAACTACAGCACACACTAACTCCAGCAGTGCAGCTGTTACTCTCCTCATAGCTGGTCCTCTGCTCCAGGTATCATTACCATCATTAACCATTTCCACTTACAATCACCTGTCTGCAATCACAAGGGCAACAGCACTGATTGAGTGCTTGCTCCTGATAAGAACGAGTCCAGAGGACAACCTATGGTGGCATACATCCCCCACTGGGTAAAGCAGATGAACTACTAAAAAGGTCCTAGTGCAATTACAGTACCAATAATAATAAACGAGATCTGATAATGGCAGGTGTAGTAACCCAGTCACCAACAGTAATAATTTTAAACCTGCAGCTAGTATGGCAATGCAAAGATTCTCGGTGCAGCACACCTTACTCACACATGAGATGGTGTAGAGAGGCAATCCACAACCACAGCTGAGAAGCAGAGTTGCACAGTAATGCATAAGACCCATTATAGATAAAGCAGATTATAGATAAAGCAGATGAGTGTAAGGAAATATGTAATCACAAGGAAGCTGTGGTGCTGGACATGACTCTATACACTATGTAATTTACAACAGGTGAGGAAGGTAAGCAAGTGGAATTATGAATGTAACAGGAAGACCCAGTGCTTGACATGCAGCAGAATATTTGTTACACAAGAGGCAAGTGAATTAAAGCAGAAGTACTAAGTAACTTAAGGTGTAGTGTTAACAAACAGTAACCATCAGGGTTAGGCATGATGAGCTCAACATATGAAGTATACAGATAGGTATATTGCCGAACATGCCGCACATCACTTGCAGTTCAAAAATGATGTAGTCTATTATATGAACAATGAGCTGGAATTTACAGTACCAAGAGATAGGTGTGTGGCATGCTGCAGGGTGGGATGAATGACAGTGAATCTTCTAGATGTGTAACAGTGTAGTTCATGAAGCATTACTCTAAGTATCCCAATGTAACTTAAAGTAAGAATGATTAATACAGATGAAAGAGAACCTGTTGAGCACTCCAGGTGAGTGACAAGTGTCTAAAAGAGAGACACTAGGCAATAGATTCCCTTCCAAAGTGCAACAAGGTCCCTTCCATCACAAGAAAGAGCCTGTGGGCAGCAACAGAACAGTGACACCCCTCTGTCAAAACTAGCTGCTATAGAAACAAGAATGAGATAAAGCAAGACTGCAATTCCAGCCGGGATGCAGGATAAATAGAATGTGCCCCAGAGAGGAAAACAGTCTCAAAAGGGCAAAAGATGGGAGAGCAAAAGGTACTGGACCTTTAGTGATACTGGTGTCAGTAAGAGTGTAGTAATCAGCACCTCATGCACATGTATAGAACATCAGCACAAGCAAAGAAATGCTTGCAGCCCATTAGGAAAGGAAGGAGCACAGCTTTCAAAAGTTCAATTGAACTCTGATCTGTCCATTTACAAGAAGGCAAGGGATCATTGTTTTAGCACTCCCACTACACAGTTTAATGGCTGTTTCAATAGCGATAATCCTACATGGGAAGGCAGAGTGCCACAGCACTTAAAATGTACAGAGGCACTAGGCATCACATAACCATGTAGATATGGCTTATAAGCTTTATCACAAACCTTTTAATTCTTGTATAACAAGCTGGTGACATTAATTTATTAACACAGAATGCACAGCAGAATGGTGGAAACAAAAATGCTAATGTGATGCAATATATAAAAAACTGAGTATCCACATATCTTAAATGCACGTTACCAGTGTTAAGAAAGAAAAGTCATAACACACCATCTATGCTTAAAATATAAGGTCATTATGAATGCTATCTGAAGACTCTGGGGAGAAAAACACTTTCAACCAGACACCAAAAACACACTACATAAGCACTGTGGGTCACTTGAACCTAAAAAAAAATACTCTGACACCTACCAAAACTAACAAATGAATTAACCCAAACCTCATTATTACACTGTATACCCTACACCACAAGGATATAAATGCAAATAAAATACAAATGAAACATGATACACCTGATACAACAAAGCCATCAGCAGTGATGCAAAGTAGTTATTCAAAGAAAACAGCCGTACAGTTCTTACAAACACCAACATGGTAGTAGCATGACACTTACTGCAGAAGGAAGAATATACACAACAATTATGAAATTGGAATAATTAAGTAAACACCATTAAAAATAGGATACACACTGATCTCCCCACAGATATATGGATGAAACAAATAAAAAGATGAAAATCCAATATTAAAATTAACAATTTTCAGGAGAGGCAGCATGCTGTTACTAGTCTTACAGACTTGACTACCACCATTACAACCACAATTGCTGCCCAAATACTGGCCAAGTAAGGATTCTTCTTCCTTTCATATGTCAAGGAGCTGCTGACCATAAAATCAGGCTCAGGCAAATCGATGGACTTGGGTTAACCAAACAGTAATTCAGATTAAGAAGCTTACCTGAATATTGCCACCTTTAATGGTTGTAATACCATTAGCTTGTTCTTGTTTTCCTACTTCCACCTCTTCAAAATGTTCTTTTTTAGCAATTTCTGCAAGCTGCTTGGCACGTTTTGATCCAGTGATGCATTCAATATCATCAAGGTCGCGCTGACTTAGATCCTTTCCTCGTGTGAACTTTTTATAACTGGAAAAAATGTCATATCAATATTCATTTCCATATAACAAAACAAAGAAATAAAACCAAGTACTGTACATGTGCAATAATTACAATGTTTCCTTCATATATACTACATCTTCAATTTAAAATTGCTCAAACAAGGTCAACTAGTGCAGTTAACCTACAACAGTGTACTTTTTAATACACATTCTGGCATATGCAGCTCTACTTCCCTGTCTTAACCTTTCATTAAATACAACGCACAAATCACAACCTTACTTAAGCCCATCACTTTGGTATTGTGAATCGCACGCTAACTAAGAATTTACAAGAAAACTACCTCATGATCAGGTGGGTGAACTAACAAGAGAGGATATATCACAATTCAACACCCATGATATTCAGTTTTGCCTCATATTCAAAAGGACATATAACAGGACAGACCTGGATGTTTATGTAATTTGTAATAATACGGTTTATACTACTGCACTGCTTTTCTCCTTCTGACTTTGCAAATCATACTCACTCGTCCTTACAACTCTTTTGCTTTGCTTTTCAATGTCTCATTATTTACTTGCATAATTTTTATAAGTACTTATAGTTTTCTTGTCTTCCATGTCTCAAGGTTATATTAATGTACTACAACTGCAGATCAACAGATTCATTAATAATACTATATACCATGAGTATGTCAAATTGGAAAATATACTTCTCATTGCCCTTCATATAACAGTACATCAATAAAGCATCTTCTACCTACCTAACCCCTACTTATTTTTTTAGGTTTAATATTACCTGAAAACTTATGTAAATCAGAAAACATTCCATGAACCAATCATTATTGATTTTGGGGGTAAAAATCTGAGTATTTTACCAACTAATTTACAAAATTTATTGTAGAAAAATCAAAAAAAGTTTGCTACCAAACATTTGTGCATTAGGCATAATAATGCATCTGCGAACTTGAAAAGCAAATCAGTCCTTTATGATAGGGTCACGTAATATGGTCAGGCAGTCAGGAGTACCTACTTGTCGAGATTTGAAGACAAAATGGGGGGAGAAAATAAAAAAAAAAGAATCTTCCCAAAATGCATCATCATAATAATAATAATATAATAATAATAATAATAATAATAATAATAATAATAATAATAATAATAATAACCAGTACAACAAGAGGCATGATTCAGTAGCAAAAGCCCTCCACTGGAGCCTGTGCAAGAAACACCAGCTAGCTTGCAGTAATAAATGGTACAAACACCAATCTGAGGGAGTGATAGAAAACAATGAGGCAAAGATCCTCTGGGACTATGGTATCAGAACAGATAGGGTGATACGTGCCAATAGACCAGACGTGACGTTGATTGACAAATCAAGAAGAAAGTATCACTCATTGATGTGGCAACACCATGGGATACCAGAGTAGATGAGCATGAAAGAGAAAAAATTGATAAGCATCAAGACCTGAAAATCGAAAGAAGAAGGATATGGGATATGCCAGTGGAAATTGTCCCATAAACAAAGAAACACTAGGCATGAACAGAAGATCCCTGAAAAGGAATCTGGAAAAACTAGACGCTGAAAGTAGCTCCAGGACTCATGCAGAAGAGTGTGCTACTAAAAACAGCGCACAGAGTGAGAAAAGTGATGGACTCCTAAGGAGGCAGGATGCAACCCAGAACCCAACACTATAAAAACCACCAAGTCAAATAGGATGACTGTGATAGAACCCAGCCCCCCAAAAATTATAATAATACTAATAATAATAATAATAAATACTGCAAGTAACCCATTTATCTACCAAAGCTCCAGTGGTGCATACAAATTAAAAATGATATACTTTATCCTGAATTCTAGAAAATTTTACTTACTGCAATCTTGCATGAGAATTTTTGGAGAGAGCTTCCAAAGATGTGCGTTTTGAGGCTTCCCAATCCACGCTCGCTTCATTATTTTGGGAATCACTGCAAGGGGAACTGGCTCTACTACTATTTTCACTATTCAGTGTGGCCAGAACGTGCTCAAAGCCTTCATAGTGTTTTATCCATTCATCATCTTTTCCTTTATACCCAAGACCTGTATGGAAAATCCAAAATGAAAACTTCAATTAGCAAAAATATTAATTTCATTAAGAAGATTTATGCACATACTAAATTAATTCTGAATTACACAAAACAATGCCTTCAAACCATAACAACAGTTTATTCAAATCTAGAATTAGATACCATACACATTAATTTTGCCAAACAAATTTTAAATCTTGATATTTCATAAATACAGAAATCCTAACAATGCTGAATTGTACATCTTTTTCCACTAACCCATCACCATCCACTTTTTCCATGTGACTAAAACCTCTCAAAACATTCTTGTCAATCCTCTCACCTATGCTAACCTTTCCACCACTTCTGAACATCCAATTTCTCACTCTTTCAATTTCAATATTTATGCCTCATACTATGCAAAACAGTTATTGCTAAACTTCCATCCTTTTTTTATCTATATTAAACATTAACACTTTACTTTCATTAGGAGAACTGTCTCAGTAATTTCTGCCATTTTTACTCAAGTTTCATTAAATGATCCAAGTTTCCTTCCAATCTTTTACACACACCCTGCTACCTTCCTTGCTTAACTTACCTGTGACCCTCCTCCTTCCCTAATCCTCTCATCATCCATTATGTCTAGCCAAAAATACCAACGCAAATCAACTGCCTCCATTCTCACACCATTCATATAAACATTTCATTGCTCCAATCTCATAGTTCACATTTATCCTTTTAACCCCATTATGTACTATTCATATGTTTCTCCAATGTCTATGTCCTTAATTTCAACACATATTTTATCCATTTTCTTCTTACATTCTGTTCTTACTTTTTTTTTAATCAAACTTGATGTCTAAATCACCTTTACAGCTACATTTTCATTTCAATGTGATTAGATATACTGTACTGCCATCTACTCCACTTCTCAGAATTATATCTGTCAAATTACTCTATCTACTCTAGACAGAATGGTACTTCATTTTATAAATCTAGGCTAATATAGTTAGGGTGGAAAGAAAAATGGTAATAATACTGAAACCAAGATCATGTTGGACGATTAAATACGGTAACTACTTAATGTATACAAATGGCATTGACATTGTACAGTATCTATACAGGGAATGTTCTTTGATGAGAAAATACTCTAAGAATGATTATGACGGGATTAACAGTGATGCTAACACCAAACAATTCATACAGTATTCCTGTCTGACTGGGTCAAGGTAATACAATACAATACTGGCCTATATAAATTTTATCTCCAATCAGATGGAGAGGAGCTTAGCTCAACTGTAAGTCAGAGACTATCAGTTTTACATAAAAAAGATTGCATGGTTAATGTTAATGCTCACTAAACATTACAAAAATCAGGACACTGGAAAGATGAGAGGAAGATATTACATTTGCAGGGCAAAGAATAAAAAACTGCAGACTACTTGTGAGAAGGACACTCTCAAGCTTTGGCATTTACAGTGCAATTTGAGCAAAAGACTATACAGTACCACTGAGTCTAAGTTCTTCGTTCTCGCAAGGCTAGCCCAAAGAAAATTGTCTAAAATGAAAGGTGAAAATTGGAACAAAACAAAAGAACTTTAACATCAAGTGAACCTAAAGCAAAATATCTCCCCCTGCCCCAATTAAAATATGGTACACAGAAAATAGAGTGAATTATGAAAACAGGTTGTCAAAAAAAAAAAAAAACTTGAATGCTACATCCTGGGAGAGTGATGTTTACTCCATAGTGTCACATGGACAAATGACTATAGTCAGTTTTACTTCATCTGTCCACCCATGGGTGAAGATACACGCACAAGTGCATCATGTGATTGGCTGACAATCAGCATTTCTGAAATCGCTTGCTTTTTTTTTTTTTTATAAATATTACACTATTTCTTCCACAACATACATAATGTTCAAAGGGCTGATCTGCCCTTCAAACATCAAAGTAAAAGACTGTTCAAGCAATGGTTGCATTTTTGTACAAACACATCATTTCTTATGAGATATTAACCAAACTATTATGCAAATACAATTAAGATAATCAAAAGGGTTTCTATAGAAGGAGAAACTATATCTATATTTAAGAAATGAAAGTCATTCAAATAAAAATTAAAATCCAAAGATTACAAAAATGATCTTACCTTTAGTGTTGTCTTTTATGCGAACTGAAATGTGGTCTTTGTCACCTTGCTCTTCTTTTCCAAGACCTTTACCTTTTGACCATCCCATCTTTTCCATCAGCTTTTGTCCAAACTTAGTGTCATCTGAAATAAAATACAGTAATATTTGACATAAACATATACATAGTACACAAATGAAGTCTCCACCCATATGCACAAGTTGCATAAAAATGTCTGTGCAAGTATGACAGTACTTCTTATCATAACACAATTTAGAGGGGAATAAAAATCAGAACAAAAGGCGAAGTATAATCAGTATTGCTAGATGCATAAGATGATAATACATGTGTGGACAAACAAAAGGGTAGGGCCAAGATACAGATTATGAATGGCTCTAACAAAAATTACTGCTCACTGAATGTGCAAAAAAGGTGCAAGTACATGGGCTAGGTTTACCCAAAAATTCTAGCCCAACCCAACTATTATTATTATTATTATTATTATTATTATTCAGATGAATCCTGTTCATACAGAACAAGCCCACAGGGGCCATTGACGTGGAATTCAAGCTTCCAAAGAATATGGTAGTCATTAGGAAGTAAGAGAATGTAAAGAAAGAAAGAGATTTCACTTATTACGAATAAAAAATATATTAATAAAAGTAATAAAGGCCTAGATAATCTCAGGATGTAAGAAGTAAACATTAAAACACCCAAAAATAAGACTCTAATAAGTAAAACATTTCACAACAGGCTAGACCATCCAAACTATTATTCACAAACAAGCAAACCACGGGTAGTGTATATACTGTAATGCAATGTACACACTTGCAAATTCTTATTAAACAGGTTAGCCTATGATGCATTCCTGTACCTCACCTATCTGTTCCCAGTAAAACTGAAGACTACTGCTGCGCCCCTCTGGTTTGGTAACTATCAGTTACGTGGAAAATGGGCGCCATGTTTAGTACCAGCCTCTTAGGAATGAACGTAAAAACACACACAAAAGATGATAAATATCAGACATAAACAAAACGCATAAACAAACAAAACATAAATATTATGTTTGCCAACTGGTGGGAACCAGCCCAAAGTAGTTGTCTTCAGTTTTACCCTGTTTCCAACCCACTTTGCCACTGGGGGCAAGCTTTCACCTATTAGTACTGGATATCCTAAAGTAAGATGTGTTAGGCCTATGGGTTAACTAACTATTTACGATAAAAATTATAAATATCAATATCATTAAAATTGTATAAATAGGCCTACTATTGAAATAAAGGCAAATGTAAAGGAGAAGGCTGCAGGAATGTAACATTTTTCAATACAATTTTTGGGCTAAATAATGTCAAAAGTGAATATAATGCAGTACAAGTGAGATCATTTGAGAAATCTATTGAGTAATGAGAAATTCACCACCTTTAGTCCCTAGTTTTACTTTAATCTCCGAGGTGCTGGTACTAAACACAAGTGTCCCATGTTTAGTACCAGTCCCTCAGGGATGAAAGTTAAAACATAAAAGACAGAAAATTTGTCATTATCTCAGTACAGTAATATTCTCAAATGATCTCACCTGTACTGCATTATATTCACCATTTTCAACATTGTTTAGCCCCAAAAATTATACCGGTATGAATAAGGGATACCTTTGTGCAGTCTTCTCCTGACATTTACCAAAATAAATTTCCAAGCTGAGTTTGATTAGGGACTAGGCCTATATATTTACTAACTTTTAAGGCGTTTTCCCCTTTTCAAGAAATTACTGACAGGAACCAAGGGTGGATGCAGAGTAGGGAGACAGGGGTAGGTATGAGAAATCCTGGTAAAACTACAAGGTAACTCTGAACAGACTATTAGCTTGGAAACTGATTTTTCCTATACTTTTAATGTTGCTGATGAAGGAGGTGGTGTTGTTTATTGTTGGTCAATTATTAATAACTTCATATCTACCCAACATGCTTGGGGATGTTTTGGGAATGTGGTGTTTTGGGTGAGAGAATTCACTGGGAGAAAGACCGGACTGCTACGTTGTTATGGAATTTTTCCGAGCATGCGCAAGTCATTAGGGAGCCAGATGTTGAAGAAGGGATTGGCTAAGGAAAACTATGCTAACCTAACATACCCTAACCTAACCTAACATACCCTAACCTAACCTAACCTAGCAGGGTGTGTAACTTAGCCAGGGGGCAGAGCCCCCAAACCCCCCAGGTGAAGGAAACTCCTCTTTTCACCAAAAGCTCCACTATAACACTGCGCATGCGCAATACCATTCCAGGATGGCCAGCATACAAAAACATATCAGTTCTGATGTTATTTACAGGTTAATTACAGAAGACCAACAAAAATAACAGTCACTTGTTAATATGCAACCAAAATACTATATGAAAAATCAATTTCCAAGTAACATCCGATGCGGAGCAACCCCATAGTTCTACCGAAATCCTAACCTTTCCTAGAATGCCGTGTCCTGACCTAACCTAACCTAACCAGACCTAGGCTAACTTAGGGCACCATGCCAAGATGGTTGGGGGGGGAGGGGAGGCTTGGCCCCACCTGGACCACGACCCCCAAGTAACACTGAATAACCATGTCTCCCTATTCTGCACACAACCCTGGCACAAAAGAGAAACTGGTTTTGGGTGCCTTTCGAATAATTCTAAGTAACAGCTCCGCATCTGTTTTTACCTTGGAAATTGTTTTTTTCTACACTTTTAGGGCTTCGGATATTGGCGGTGAGTTTGTTTGTTGTCGGCCAACTGTTATTTGCCCCCTAACTCTACCCAACAGTAAAGGAGGACTGTGGGAATTCAGGATTTTGGGTGGGGGAGAACACAGAAATGGAGCGGACATGTTTACATTGGGGAGGTGCCCTCTGGAGGGAAAAAACGAGAGGGAGCCATTCACCAACAGGAGGGAGTTAAATGCATTTTGCCGTGTTTAGCACTGGCATCAGGGGGATGGAATGTCCCTTTGCCATGTTTAGTAGTGCCCCAGGGGGGGGGGTAACCATACGTTAACAAGTTATTACCCTTGCCGGACGGGATTTGAACCATTCCAAACAGACGTACCCGGGCTCTGTCTTGTGAAGATCGCGTATGGAAACCCCTTGTTGGATGAGCTTCAGGGTTAATTACAGGTTAATTACATTCGTGCGACAAAAATTGAAGATAAATCCATAATTAGCAACCAAAAAACTGTAGAAAAAGTCAAGTTAGAGGGAAATCGCCGCCGCGGAGCTACTACTTAGATCTACCGCCTTTGGTCCTTTGACGTTTAGCCTAGGCTAGTCTGGTCATTACGCTAGGCCTACCGCTAATAATTCCGCCGTTAAATTTAATTCAAAGTTCTCACTAAAAATCATGAATAAATTCACAAAATTAAAATGTCAAAACTACTGTTCATATAATTTTCCATGCTGAACTCACGAGAAAAATGTCACGATATGCTGGGCTACTTACCGTTTGCCCACAAAGCTCCTCTTGGATTCAAAGACCATTTCTGTCTCCTCCGAGGTTCTGCTAACATAGCCATTATTGCAGTTCACCTTCATAAACAATTTTGATAATAATGAAAGAATTTTGTATTACATAAGGTAATCCGACAGAAAATAATCGCCTGGCCTCACTGTGACTGCCATGTGCAGTGCCACTGTTTCATGAAACCCTTACCTCTGTATCGGCACTCCCTAAATCTTTAAACTTCTCACTTCCATCTACTCCACTGAGATCACGTTGCTCTACTATTTAGTGGTGGATTTGGACAATCTTCGATGATTTGTTTTTAATATATTTTAAATAAGAAAGTTTTGGTAAGTTCACTAGCTTAAAATGTGTTAAATAATTTTTTCAGATCTTTTATACCTTGTCTCTTTCATTGTGTATTCAGTTCTTCATCTGACAGCATTATGTAAGCCTTCCGCAAAATTTCATACAATTCATTCAGCTTTATTAGTCTTAATTAAAACACAAATCTGTGCCCAAAATGTTGTGGAGCACTTTAAGGCAATATTACAGCTGATCCTGAGGAAGCATTCTTTCAGGGACAGTTTTATGTAGTTATGAACTACAATGAGAATATCATACTCAAAATTATGGCCATAATCGACAACGCAAAAAAAAAAAAACTACAAGCTGAGAAATAGTTAGTACAAAACTGAATGCATTACAGTTGAGTAAAAAATAAATTTAAAGCAGCTGATACGATAAACAGTACGTATAAATAACACAGTGACAGAGGTCGTAACCATCAAAATATGGAAAACCAGGTATTGCTAAATTAAGTAACAATTACATTTTTAATAAAATAAAACATAAAATGTGGATGCTAGTCATTCATAATCATGAGCAGTTGGAAGCTCATGAAAACACTTTGTGGAGTAATTTTGCTATTGCGAACGGGGTTTTTTATGACCAACTGAGATTTAATTGGACATTATACGGGAATTCATTTATGCTAATATCATAGTTCCGAAAGAAATTTTCAATTACTAAATAAAAATTTACATCACGAATGTAAATCCACATATTTAATGTGTCAGAAAATGCTTGAAGACGAAACTAGACCAGAACAATTTCTGAAACATTTGCAAAATAGATTATAGTACTTAATGTTCTGTATACTTCAGGATAAGCTGTTCCTCCGGAAATCTGAAGGCGCGCGCGCGCACACACACAAGAGTAGAAGAACCAGCGCCAAAATTATACTGTGGAGGTATACAATCTTTTGGTAATAACATCCTGACGCTGGAACTGCGAGTACCACAAGAGCGTCCTCCCACTGCAGTCAGCCAGCAGAATTACTCGTATTTACTTGCCCGAAATACAGTGGAATTAATCGTAATGGAAGAAGCTACCAACAATGCTAAAGGCTTGATTTTGCATTACAGCCCTCTTTATACATTACATTACCTTGGTGGCTGCTGTGAAGTTACGTTATCTAATACTGCCTAAACTCTTCGTGCCTCCTCCAATTCTGTTCTCCAACATTCCTCCACTTCTATTCTCCAACACTGCACGCCGACTCCCAGTCTCCAGACCATAGGTTTGTTGCCGTCTATCATTCTTGGGGTATTTGTTATTTGCTCTTGCTTCTTATGAGCATCCTGGTCCGCGATGCGGCACCAATATATTATTGTCCTATAGCTTTCTTCCATGCTGTTTCAAGCAGTATTGCCAATGTGCTAGCTAGGCCTGTTCGGACTATAACAACATGTATATGCTTCGACACCATTCAAAGTACTTTTATTTCATTTACAAATGACGGATGACATCTTTGGGAACGTTAGAAAGGTGTAAAATATTTTTACTTTGGTGTAAACTTGGACAACAGCGAAATCGACATGTTTTAACATCTTGGCAAAAAAAAAAAAGGGAGGCGATCAAGCGACACAAATTTTTGTTTGGTTTGAAAAACTAAGATAAAAAACGCACAGCTGACATTTATTGGGACACCTGTTCCGAAAACAAGGTCCTGAGTTTAGTTTAAGCTTCAAAATAGCACGTCGTTGATGCATAGTTTCTCCTTATTCTCTTTGGCTCAGCATGTAGGGTAACAGGCTTCTGATTCTAAAATGCAATTTTAAAGGATACCAACTGGCATTTCATCAACAATTTATTTTCATTTCTTACTCTTGTCGAGTTCACATCTTGTGCTTAGATTAAGCGTACATTTGGACAGGGCTTGAGCAAAAATCTTGAGCGACTGCTTCACCGCTTCTTACCCAGCATATTGTTAACATACTCTAGGTCAGCCTCTGCTTGCATGGCTAGCTGGTATTCATCTTGCAGCGGCGATTCCATCAACAAAATAGTACTGGATTCCTTCAATAGTTGAGCAGATTCCTGTTGAAAATGTTTCAGAATGAAAGAATAGTAAAAGGCTCTTGTACTCACTACTAAAAGTACGAGAAAATCATTTTTAAAAAAAATGTCGTTTCTTGGTATTCTATCTACATCGAATTGCAGGTGACTGTAACATTTATAGCATACTTGTAATCCAAATTTGTTTTTATTTAAAAATTTTCAAAAAGGCAGTGATAAAACTGTATTAGGTTGAATGACCATTAGCATCATTTGACAAAGGAAAAGGACGAGAGATTAACAAAAGTGTGATATGAGAGAGTCGTGACCCAATACGATAAACATTCAGAAAGTATTAGTTAGAAACTTGAATATAATGCATACCTGAATAAGCTACATTACATAAAGCCTATAACATGATATTAGTGTAAACACTGTGAATTTAACCAGTTTGAAGAAGCTTGTATTTGCCGGTAAGGGAACGACCATATCCACAGGTAAATAAGTAAAATCCTAGTTGTATGCAGTCCTCACAAAATACGAAGTAACACAACTGTGGTTGCAATGATTTCAAGTGATAACCATGTTTATGTGAAGAAAGAACTTCGCAGATCCTTTCAAAGGCAATCAAAGAATAAAATGTACTTGAATAAAAACATAGCCCTTCAAAAGCAACTATTCTAATACATCTAAGTATTGCAAGATATCTGAAGAAATTTTTATTCAATTTCAATACTTTTTTGGCCCATATATAACTATGTTCTTATGAGAAAATGAAAATGAAACGAATGAGGCAGTGACCAGTATCCTGGTCCCTTAAAATAATGATGGTTATGACAATCAGGGAACAAGGGGTAAATGTGAGAATTCCATTTCAGTTCGGAGGTTACAGATTGCGGCGGGTTAGATATAAGAAAGGGAAAACTGAGGTGGGGGGAGCAGATGGAGTTCCCAACCGGTGAACCACAATTTTTCGCGTAAAGGTGTTAGGAGAGAGAGAGAGAGAGAGAGAGAGAGAGAGAGAGAGAGAGAGAGAGAGAGAGAGAGAGAGAGAGACTGAATCACAAAGGATTATTTTTTCTTGGTGCATTCAGCCCAAATTTGTCAGCAGTTTAATGTTCAAAGAATATTAAAGTAAACTCCTTAGGAACTTTTCTCTTTTGTTATGTTGATATCAGAAGACAGTTTGAAATCCAAAAACATCGGGATATAATATGTAGATAAACTAAGAAATACAACACAAAAGAAATAAGCATTTACTCTGTACTTTTCCAACACCATTTTTTTATGATTATTTCCTGGATTAATGTTATTCCTTAATACTGCATATTTACTCAAGTACTCACGAAACCACAATGCTTCTTTCCTTATCAAAAGCTTTTTCTAAGGACAGATCTCATTGAAAAGAACCCTTAATAAAAATTCGTTAACTGATATTCACGTCATACATCCTAAATGAAAATTCAAAATCATTTTAAACAGCGTATATGACGCTGTAACATATTTCTTCGAAGTTACAGAGTTATTGATATCAACCCGTTATACTAAACTACTAAAAGTCAATACGTGGTATCTCTAATTACCTTTTAAGAGATTTTCCAATAAAAAAAAGAAACCTCAGAGTCATGGAAATGACATTATCCTTGGGTTTTCTGTAGCTTTGGATCATTTATCAACTCCCAAAGGGTACGAAATCAGAAAAAAATAAATGATCGAAAGTATGAATGGAAATTTGCGAACCTTGAGCAGCACTTTTCCAGGGGCCGACGCTTTAAGTTTCTTAGGAAGTCGCCTGAATTTCTCCATCAGACTTGCCTGCAGCTCGTACATCAGCAAACCGCGAAGTCGACTCAGTCCTAGAAAGAATATTACAGGCAATTATCAATGCTGTATTAGACATTTTCTTGGAAGCATATCAGTACCATCTGCACCACTCCTAAAGATATAACAGTAACATCTCCACGGATTAATTTTAACCATAGCTTTTAAGGATTTCTTTTAATCCTTATATTTATATATGTATATATATATATATATATATATATATGTATATATATAGTGTATATATATACAGAAGTCTAGTTTGTAATGCATTTAATCTAGCAAAAAAAAAAAATCAAGTGCTAAAGTTTTACTTTCAGATGAATGTTCTTGCAAGGGGCTTACCTGGGCAAAAAATATCTGCAAGTTTAAGAACTTCCCGGCAGAGCTCTTCCTTTCTGTCCACGAGATCTTTGGGTAAATCCTTAAGTTCTTGTTTATCGGGACCCCCTGGACGGCCGTATAGTTGTGCTAAGGCCATCTTCACGTCGGTCCTGTAGTAATGATTCTCACCAAACTTCGGTGATGTAGCTTTAAGGAATGCCTCTGAAGCAGACAAGGAATTATACTTAAGACGCACAAGTTTCTCACCAGTTTCTTTGAGGAAGATGTCCACCTGATCCATTATGATGCTTGCAGAACAAGAACTGCACACCCAAGCTTCTGGACTGAGTGGATTAGGAGAAGGCAACACATGTCCTGACGAACAATGGCTACATTTAAGGCTACTCAAGTGAGTTCCTAGTTCTGTTGGATCTTTACACCTGTCGCATGTGCATTTAAAGTACTTGCTTGTCCTCAAGTATAACTGTCGGTTAGCTGTCCCCCACATGGGATCAGTATAAGAAGTAGTGATGTGTTCACCTTTGCTTATATCTACAGTAGCTCTGATGATTATGTTCAACTGTGGGTCGAAAGTCCTGGAGGAATTTGGGATGCAATTGTGCTCTAAGAGACAACCCTTCCCATAGAGTCCTATAACATTAGGACCAGGAATTTCAAAACCGTTCACATCTATTACACCACAAATGCGATGGATCTCCTCCTCAGAATAGCTCAGTACCCTCAGGTACTTCTGAATGAAATCAACAACGTTGGCCTGATTAATTTCGTGGACGTCTGTGTTTATGCGACGCTCCAGATGAGACTCCATCTGACAAAGGGAGGACCACTTTGCTGGGTCCTCTTCTTTCAACCAAAGGCATCTCAGGGGGGTGATGCACTCGTACATTTGATTGACATTCTTAAACTGGTTCACCTGGACTTTCACTGGTCTGAAAAGAAGTGAAGTTTCATGAATACTTTGCTCACCAATGGATGTTAAAAAAATATGTCCAAGTTATCGTACCTACAAAAACTACTAGTTAATCAAAGTATATTTTGCCCATATGAACGAGTTATCATCTATTTCTTTGAAAATCCTTCGTTAATGGCATCGGAGGTAATTTTACACTATTGTTAAGCTATATTAAAAACAATTATGTTGAATGATACCATAATGTGGAAGACTGAGGTACTAAACGAGAAGAGCCACCGTTGTCAAAATGGCTGGTGTAATCGACCTTTTTATACATAATAAATTAAGTTATTTCTTTAGACTAATCTGCAGTGAAATTCTAATGATTGTAGTTGGCCAGTTCTTAGTATGGAACTGTTTCATTGTTTATCAGTCAGTGGCAGTTATTTCCATGCACATACAAAGTTGTAGAAAAGTTAGAGCTATGAGAATTGTATATTTTGTTTTCTATGAAATTAACTTAAACATGGATGGGTAAGATCTTAATAAAAACCCCGATCACTACTAAGATCAACAGTTGGCTCTACTTCGGGTCTGCTTTCACCAAAGGAGCATGGATGCCCCACCTGGTTGGAAGCCTCTCCTCCATGGCTGCCTTCCAGGGGAAAACACGGGTTCCCACCATCCAAATGAGAGGCTCTCCTGTCCTGTCTTTCCAAGGGACCCATGGGGCATTCACAAGGGCTGAAGACCCACTTAAAGGGATGCCTTCCATAAGAAGACTTGGCTCCCACTCTTGTGGGGATGCTTACTGGACTGGCAGGAGTCCTACATCCCTTCTGAGAGGGCAGATCTGGAGGAGGACCTCCCTGCTGAAGGGGGCCTCCCTCCCTCTAGGAAGGCATCCCTGGGAGGAGGGCTGAAGAGCCTCCTGATGGAGCTTCCGTAAGAAGACTTTGCCTACATCCCTGTTGTGAGACCATCCTCTAGGGATGCTTTCTGGCCGGTCAAGAGCCCTGCCTCTCTCCTGGGAGGGCATTTCTGGGGAAGGAGCTGTGGGCCCTCTTCAAAGGATGCATTCCTTGGGAAATTTCAGCCTCTACCTCTGTGGTGAGGCTCTCCTGCTGGAATATTAACCAGCTTGGTAAGAGCCCTTTCTCCCTTTCGGGAGGGCAGCTTTGGAAGAGCCCTTCAGGGACAGAGACCCTCCTTAAAAGATCCCTTCTTGGGAAGCTGTCGCCTCAGCCCACTTCGTGAAGACCTCCTTCAGGGATGCTGACTGGCCTGGGAGCAGGATGACTGCTATCTCTACCGGTGTCCTGGCTACTTCTTAAAAGCCATTCCCAAGGGATAATTTCCTTTGGAATCCTTGGCCCCTACCCCTAAAGTGAGGCGCACTTCTAGGGATGCTTCCCAGCCTGGCAGGATCCCTGTCTCCCTTCCAAGAAGGCAGATATTGAGGACTATCTTGCTGTTAGGGGTGCTCTTGCTCCCTTTGCAAAGGCATCTCCGGGGTAGGGCTGGAGTCTCTCCTCATCAGATCCCATTTCTAGGAAGTCTTGGCTCCTACAAGGATACTTCCTGGCCTGCCAGGGTGCCCGACCCCCCTCTGAGAATTATCTTGGGAGGGGGGCTAGAGGCCCTCCTCAAGGGATACCTTCTGGGGGAAGCATTGGCCTCCACCTCTGTGGTGAGTCCCTCCTAAATGGGTGCTTCTCGGCTTGGCAGGAGATCTGCCTATCTCCTGGAAAGGAGAGAGGAGGGTCTCCCATATGAAGGGTGCTCTGGCTCCCTGCGCAAAGGCCTTCCTGAAGAGGCTGCAGACCTACACGGGATCCCTTCTCTGTAAAGACTCAGTCCCTACCCCATTGGTGGGAAGACACCCCGAGAGAAAGGCCTCCCTGCTGAGAGTTCCCTAGCTCTCTCTCAGAAGGCACCCAGGAGGAGGGTCTCCCAATTGACCTAATGTGCTATACGAAGGACATTGGAATCATACTTCTAAATATCAAGTCCACGAAGAATTTCTCTCCTGAAAGATTCCAAATTCCAAAGGAAGCTCCAGAGTTCTGGAAGCTTGCATATGTAAGTAATTCGAGGCCCTTGGCTCTGCTCCCAATGGGTCTCATTCTTCATGTATACAAGACAAAAATATGAAGAAAACTGACAATTTTAGATTCAATTAAAGTTTCTATATTTCTTAGAGTCGTAGAGAGAGAGAGAGAGAGAGAGAGAGAGAGAGAGAGAGAGAGAGAGAGAGAGAGAGAGAGAGAGAGAGAGAGAGAGAGAGAGAGGGGGATTTTCTTTACTGAAGGGTCTGAAGCATATTCCCCTGAAACGTTCTGGAGTAATCATTGAGTTCTCAGAAATCTGAGCTGGAAACTGAGATGCATCTGGCAGCTTGTAATAATAAATAGCGGGTTTTCCCATTACTTTTATTTCATAAGGAAAAGCATATGCATTACCAACTGAAACAATCTCGAACAAGTTGAACAAAGAAACGCTCAAACATTCCACGATGAACTCCTTAAAAGACATCAGAGATCTTGAGTTTTACAAGCAATGCTTCTTATCTTTGAGTAAATCTTCAGGACTCCGGCATAAAATCTGAATCAGTCAGTCAGGAGCTTTTTCTACTATTACAAGTGCAAGTGGTAACTTTTTTAGCTACTAATAATTGTGGCTCTCAAATATGCCTCATGTGTTTATTTTATTGATGCATCTATTTATTTAAGGTGTCTTTAAGAGAATACCTAATTGTGTTTCTATATACTAGGAGAGAGAGAGAGAGAGAGAGAGAGAGAGAGAGAGAGAGAGCAATTATAACTAAACTCAAGTAATAGCATATACGTTTATTCCATGCTCACAACACATACTGTAGTTTCACATGCACATACAAACACATAATACACACACACATACTGTATACAGTATATATATATATATATATATATATATATATATATATATATATATATATATATATATATATATATATATATATATATATACACACACTGTATATATGTACACACACACACACGAGTCCAGATTCAAAATCTTGACTTATAAGCAAGGGAAATAATTTAGGGATGTTCTATTAATACCCATTATGCCTCTGTCGACCTATCTGAAAGTCAAGTGACTATGGTGGATTGCAATTAGGATGGAAAAAGTTCATGGGACTGGTACCATCATTCAAAATACTTGCTGAGAGCCGAAAGGCTAACACCGTTTATTTGCGTAAGACGCTCATATTTAGTACACCAATTGGGCCAAAGCAAAAATGTATACCGTTTATTTGCATAAGACGCTAATGATATTTAGTACACCAACTGGGCCACAGCAAAAATGTATACCGAAAGACGCTAATGATATTTAGTACACCAATTGGGCCACAGCAAAAATGTATACCGTTTATTTGCATAAGACGCTAATGATATTTAGTACACCAATTGGGCCAAAGCAAAAATGTATACCGTTTATTTGCATAAGACGCTAATGATATTTAGTACACCAATTGGGCCAAAGCAAAAATAACCGTTTATTTGCATAAGACGCTAATGATATTTAGTACACCAATTGGGCCAAAGCAAAAATGTATAATGACCTGTCAGTTAATAAGTTACGATCTCTGAGAAAACAATGGTGACTATTTCTAATAATGTAAAATTTCTGTGCCCTACTTTCTAGAAGTCAGTCGTGAGTTTTTTTTTTTTTTTTTTTTAAGAGAACCAACCTGTTCCTTGAGAGCTGACACTCAGGATAATGAAGGACAATCTTTTGGCATTCCGGCCCACACATCGGCCATCCACAATCCGTACAGCTGTATGACCCATTAACTGGAGTAAAGCACCCAAGGCAGACAGGCACAGTCACCTGAGATGAAAACAAAAAAACCACAATGGAATGGATTCTCGAGATGGTCACCTATGAAAAGATAAATGCTAGTGCCATATTCAGGAGCATTATTTTGTCTCCTTCAAAAGGACTGCATTATATTTATTACTTCACTTTCGGTGTTCTAAAACTATAATTTTAAATATTAATAGTTGGCTAGACTTTCACTGCATAGAAAGATTAAAACTTTGTGAGGACAAGGCAGTTTCTGCTACAGTTAATTAGTTGATATTTGCTGACCTACGAGACAAAATAAAAGGAAACACGTAGCTGACAGCTTTCTAGAGAAGTTAGAGAATCTGACTTATAAAATCTTTTTATCTCTATAGAACATTTAAATCCTGGGAATTGATATCCTTAATATCCGGTAAAAAAGTTTACTTGAAGTTTCCTTTCACATCTACGGTTAGTAAATTAGGAGCAAAGAGGAGATGGGAGTATTAGTGTCAAACTTACTTGCTTTGGTCCAACCACCAGAGGAGAATCACGGAGTATGATTTCACCGGCTTTTATGTCACGCGAGGCTTCCAAATACCGACCGAGCTCCGCTGACTGACATACCCTAAAATTCGTTAAGAATAACTATAATATAACATTACTCAAAGGGGAGACTTTTCTGTAAAATGTCCATAATTCAATAACTGGCAAAGAAATATAAGAAACGAGTGCCTTGTGAATTTCATAAGCGATTCCCGCCTTGAATGTGCTTGTCAATATACCTGTAAGGACTGCATTCTGTCCTGTGAATTTTCCAGTGTTGTTTTTGATGATCTTTGCTGCAGTAGACCGTGACAAAACATTTGGCACATTTCTGACTGGCCGGTGCCTGGCAGACAGCGCATTTGGTGGCTGTCATTCTGAAAAATATATGAACAGATGATGTCGAGCGTAAAACGGAAAAAGAATAAAGTCATCCATTTTCACTGATAATGGAATATTTAAAGATATTCATAAAATAATAAATAATATGAGATGAAGTTAAACTTTTTATATATCAGAAACGTAATTATCATCAATCCAAAAACTTTAGAAAAGTGAGTCATGAAAAAATCAAAGGTGCACAATAATTCATAAAGTAAAACTGATGTATATTATTAGAAAAAATTGTTTCCGACGAAATTAAGTTGTTCCTATTGCTAATAAGAGAATCCCATCGCTACTGATATTGAACATGTTGGGGTACTAAAAGTATCTTTTTTTGAATATCTTCTATACTGTATCTGTTCCGCTTGTTGATTTGTGCCATCACAAGTGGTGGAAAGTGTAATGCCATTCTCGTAGGTCTTAACACATCATCACTATTTAGATCGACCAAAACCCTAATATTTGTAATAATTAACCGACGCCGTAAATTCAAACATATCTAGGTTAGAGAAAATACATAGACTAGTTGTCTTAGCGAAGGAAAACTAGGTCTAGAATTAGCGTCCGGTAAGACAATCAGTTGCCAACTAATTACTATAATAGTCTTTGAATGTATTTATAGGAAAGAAGGCAAGAGAAATAATGGATACATATAAATTAACTTCAGATAAACAAAGAAATAAATAGTATCCGCTACAAATATTATGAAGGTAAGAGTACAGAAGCATAGATCTTTAAAAGCAACAACGGTGCGATCACCCTCAGAATTTAGATCAAACGTCTACATTGCCTCTGGGTAATGTGATAACGCGGCAACTAAAAACGTCAAATTATCAGGTGCTGCGAGAGAAAAGTAGCTCACGCTAACTTTAGATAGGTGTGGAACGTAAGTCAATGTGGACCTTGAGGAAGATGTCTCAACAGGAAGTATTACGAAAAGAAAATACTATACAGGATATATATGTGTATTGTGCACGATTTTTGATACATGAATGGGCATGCAAACGTTTGTTTTGGCCGTATGCACATACGTACATTTACGTTATTTAAACTTGTAACTCTAAA
>NC_089795.1:74357662-74475162 GCF_040412425.1 Macrobrachium rosenbergii
GAGCAATTGTTGCACATTCACATTCCTACTCAGTAAAATATTTGTGGGATGCTGGTAAGATACAAGGTCGCAATTAAATGAAACAGGGTACAATTGGGTCAAAATTACTTGATAAGCAGATAACTGTTCCACATCCTTACTTGGGTGTTGACTGCTCAGGATACTGAAAAGGTAATTAGTTTGCTTTAACACTTTGGTTCTGTCACAGACTGAGCTTTCTTGGTGCTTGGGTTTGATGGCCAGAGTTGATAGGTTGACGGGAAGGGGGGGATTAGTCTTTCCATCACCATGAAGATGTGTCTGCATCTGTAAGGTGGTGGTAGGGGTTCCATAGTTGTCAACAGTAAGTGACCAAGTTGTCATTTAGGTTGAGGGAAATTGCTAATGACAGACTCTGTGAGCCAGGTTATTTTATCTCTTTGGTATTTTAAGTACTGTTTAGTACATGACTCTAGTCCACGACAGATGAATATCTGTATCTCCAGTTTTGCAATGTTCTCCAAGAGGGGTGAGAGAGACCATGAAAGAGAGGAGAAACAGCATTAGAGGGCACAGGTGGCCAGCGCTGGTGTCACACAGAATTGTCCATTCTTTGTTTCTGAATACGGTGTCTTCACAGAACCTAGACCAAAGGCCAAGAGCTGGGACCTATGAGGTCATTCAGCACTGAAACGGAAATTGACAACATAAAGGTCTGCAAGGTGTAACAGGATGAAAATCTCGCAGTTGCCTTTAGGAGGGTGGGAAAAAAAGTATACCTTAGTTTAACCAGACCACTGAGAGAGTGGAAAGTAAGATGGACAAAAGAGAATGTGAATGAAAGTACAGTAAAAGGAATGAAAGGGGTTGCAGCTAGGGGCTGAAGGGACACTGCAGAGAACCTTAAGTAATGCCTACAGTGCACTGCATGTGGTGCATTGACAGCACTAACCACCTATGGGAGGGGTGTCTTCCTGTTTGTAGATTTGTGATCGATATACAGTAGTCATTTGTGTATCCGTCTTAAGAGTTGTGCACAGGCGAGTTTATCATAATTAATGCCTAGTTGGACCCTGCTGGTTTCTATTGTGAACAATGCACCTGCTACTTGGTTTTTCTTGCCTGATATGTAACATATTTACATGCAATTTTGGTGATTGCTTAGAGTTGATGCTGTTGATGGGTGGAGTGTATATCACAGTTTTTGATGAGGGCACATACTTGTACAAGGGGCCTATGATCCATTAGAACGGTGAAAAGAGTACCTCTAAGGAGTACGAAGGGTCTGGTACTCAAATGGACAGCAAAGAATTCTATATCAAAGGTGCTGTATTTTCTTCCTAACAGAGCTTGTTTTCTACTGAATAAACCTGAATGATGTTTTGTCCTGCTGCTTGACAGTTCAAACAGTACTCGTTGCAAAGTTGCTTGTGCCTGTTTTTGAGTGTAAGCCTGACCTGGGGTTTAGGAAAGCAAGCGTAACTCCATTTGCTAAGGCATTCCTGGTAGCTATGGTGTCACATTGGGGTACGCCACAGTTGAGAGTCGTTTGAGGTCGTCATAGAGGTGGGGCCAGATGGTTGGAAGGACATCACTGTATAGACCATGAAGCATGCTTGGATTTGTACCCTGAAGGGGAAGGAGAGCATGATGGACTTACATTGATTCTAAATTAATGACTTCCATGCCAAACTTATGAAAGGAGGCAATAACATTACTGAAGATAAAACATGGGAGTGGCTGGACAACAACGGTGACGGCCCTGACTTCCAACTGTTATCCAACAGTGAGATAGCTGTTGGTGAGGAGCAAGGCCTTGAAGAAGTGATGGTAACAATAATGATGTTTCATACTCATTGCCTTCACATAAGCATATGTGGACAGTCTTTATGACTGAAGAGCTTTGAGAAACGTGGTTGGTGGTGACTGCAAGGCAAAATCATTGTTCATATTGTCAGAGTAGCCTCGACAGCTTCTTCATATCTCAAATCCTCATGCACAAAAGCCCATTGCCATCCACTTCTTCAGTAACTCATTCAGCACAAAAAGTGAGCACATTGGCACCTTTTGTTTATGTGTAAGGTTTGCTCTGCCCAGAATCTGATGTGTCACTTCCGTACTTTGATGACCAAGACCCTAATGTCTGCAGTCTGATCTCACGTTTTTAAAAGTTTGGCCGTTGTAAGCAGTTCTGGCAATGCATGCAGGTATGAGAGAGAAAGTTTTATTTTTATTTTTCAGTTCTATTTTTTTAATATTTTTATGCAAAATAGGAAAGACAAAGATAACCATGTTATACAGTAGTGCACTGTACATACAGCACACCTACCATATTGTGTTATGTACAAGAGAGAAAAATGGTTTGCTTTTTATTTTTGTAGTGTATTTATAGTTCATTTTATTACATATAGGAAAATAAGGTGGCAAACTGACT
The DNA here is from genome assembly GCF_040412425.1 of Macrobrachium rosenbergii. Classification (NCBI taxonomy): domain Eukaryota; kingdom Metazoa; phylum Arthropoda; class Malacostraca; order Decapoda; family Palaemonidae; genus Macrobrachium; species Macrobrachium rosenbergii. The sequence goes on from NC_089795.1 coordinate 74,360,076, forward strand.
TTTGCATCAAATTTTCAGATGAAAATGAGTTGTTTATAAGCATATTTCATGTTTATGGTTATGCGGTACTGACAAGGTAAGGAGAGTAAGGATTCGAAGTTGTCATTTTAAATCTATAGTGTTTTTTGACCACATCCAGAAATTTCCATAATCCAACAGGGCCTTGGCTCTATTAATGGGGATTGAGGACAGACTACTGTACATACATGCTTGATTCCATCATGTCTTTTTTTTTCAACTTTCTTACTGCTGCTAGGGCTACCAGTTTAAGCACCTTTGTAAAAATAACTGAAATAGAGTATTTAGCAAATACAACGCATATTTTAGTACTATGTAGTACCTAAGCATTCTCAGAGAAATAAGGCAACTAAATCTAAAAATTAAAATGAACAAGATGCTAAATATTGACTTACCACCATGAAGCTTACCTTTATTACTAAATGCCAACAGTGAAGATTAACATGGTCATTGATGGAGACTGCCTCATCACCAAAAGATGACTTTCCTCTAGAAATCATTGGCTATTGGATTAGTGTAAACTGTAAAGCAAAACCAAGTCCTCTTGTTTGTTTGTGGTTATGCATTAGATGAGGCTTCTTTGCTGGAGCATGATGAAATATCTTGACCTCATGTATTGTGTTGCAGAGGATTTGTACATATTTTCTTTCGAGTGCAATGGCAGATGTTGGGATTTAAACATGCTGAGTCAATGATCGGCTGATCTTCATAAACTGCAGTTCAACAGGTTGTCCAGTTCCATACAAAATATTCACATTTCCTTTCTCTCTCTTCTGTAGTATCCATCTATATAGGGTTGTCTTACTGACGATATCCATCTATATAGGGTTGTCTTACTGATGACAAGTTGTTGAACAACGACATTTAACCAAAAACTAGTCTATGGAAATTGATGTGACTTGACCTTGGAGATGACAGCTGTTAGTTTGCCTGCTTCCCTTCTTATCTACTTGAGTCACCTGATTTTTCCCACCAATGTTTGACTTCATAAGATAAGAGATGATATGGAAGAAATATTTTTTTTTTTCTTCATGTAATTTTGCCAACAACTATTAGTTATTTGCTTTTAACTATTATACTTAATTCTTAAATTCAAAGATTTGTTTCCTCCACAACTCTTATTTCCTAGCAATCTTAAGTGAACATTTAAAAATGTTTAATACCTCCATGACTCTTTTGCAAGCTAAAATGAACTTTTCAAAATATTTCCTATATAATTTTTCCTTACCATTCTGTTATACAGTGCTATCCATGTGTTTGACAATGATATTCTAATGAGAAAAATTAATTTCACTGTGTTTATCAAAAGAATAAGTCATACTCTGGTGCACAAAATCTACTGGCAGTTGCAGAATATTTTTTGAGTAAGTGACAGGATTTATCAGTACAGTAAACCCCCCGTATTCGCGTTCTCATGGTTCGCGGACTCACACATTCGCGGTTTTCTCTGTGGAACATATCTAGCCATCATTTGCGGAAAATTCGCCCATTCGCGGTATTTTTCACTGATAAATATTCACTAATTACTGTATTTTCATATAATTTTCATGAATAAATGCACTTTTTGTAATAAAACTATTAAAATACTCAGGTATAAGCATTTTTACAGGGTTTTTCTTGGTTTAAGCTATCAAAATGGGCAGCTCTAAGTGTTTTTAGAGGGGTTTTAAGCATTTGCGGATTTGACCTGTTTGCGGGGGGGTGTGGGACGCATCCCCCACGAATACGTGGGGTTCACTGTACTACACATTTGATATATATTTTTGAATTAGGTAAAAGCATGAATACCATTAAAAGTCTATATTTTTCATACAAAATAACATATCAACAATATTATAGGGTACTTAAATTTGCTAAATACAAACACATCTTTTATACATATAAAAAATTAAGAGCTTTCATTTAATACAGTACAGAGGTAGGGCTGTGATTATCAAAACATACTAAAATGTTTATAAAATACAATAACCAGAAACAGTTCAACTAGATTTTGCAGCTAAAATTTTATGAACTACCACATAGTAATATGGAATAACGTCCTACTTCATATTTGTCTTACTGTAAGTAATTCCACTTTGGTTCTCCTGGATACAGTGGAAACATGACTAGACTAACATGTTAATGGCTCCCAGCCATTTTCCTATAAAATGACAATAGAAATATACAAATACAATCACCAGTATTAAAAAAAAATTGACAAAAGGCCACAAAACATTATAATGAATCTTTTTGCTGATAAGAGACTAGAGTTTGAATAAATATTTATTTTGAATAAATATATGAAAATATCAAACACATAACTACTTTAGTGAACAAAAATAATCATATACTGTGTCTTCTTTTTCTAAAAGAAATAATCTTAAGAAAGCTAATGATTAGTGTATCACTTTAGCAAGCTCAGCAATGACAATTCTAATTCTTTTAATTTACATTAAAATATTTTACAAACAAGTCATCGTTGCTGAGCTAAAATTCAAGAGGTATGGCTACTGTCAATAGATCATCACTGCAGATTCATTGTTTGAGAGGTATGATTATTACCAAACTAAAGTTGTACTCATTTCACAAGAAACTACCTGTACTTACTTATAAGATCTCCAATGAAGACTAAATGCATACTTAAACAGTATATTCTTTACTATAAAAATAAAAATAATTATATGACCAAGTATAACTTGAAAATATCTCTTCAGAGTGACATATATGCAGCATATTTGACATGAGCTAAAAATGAAATGATATACTGTATTTAATGACATTAATTGTAAAAAAATAAATTTTTAATATGAGTAACAAACCTAATAACAACAGAGACTTTCAATATAAAAGTAAATCAAGTAAATAAAGAGAAATTGTTCAGATTCTAGCAAAGCTTGGGGTCCCCAACAATGAAACTACAGCCTTCAAAATGGAAGGCTGCAACTACTTTTTAACAAGACACATTTAAGATGATGTACTGTTGAACGCTAATGTATGCTGCCATACAACATGATTTGAAGGAGATGAAGGTTGCTGAGCAGCTAACACCACTTGCTCTACAGCATCTGCTTCATTATTAGATTCAGTAAGAGCTGTCCCAAGGGTGTATGCCATTCGCATAGAAGACCCTTCTCTCTGAAGAACCCCTTCAGATGCATTAACACTGCCATCACTACCTCCAGCTGTTCTGGAGGTGGATGTAACAGTTGATGGTGCCCCTGGTACTGAAAGACCATGAATTAATGAGATCAACTGTCCATTGGGTAAAGAAAGAGTAACAGTATCTGGGACATCAGCAGCAACCAAGGCTAGTGTAGGTCCCTGCTGAGTTCCATCACTACTAACTAGAACCTGACGAGCAGCTAAAGGTGTAATTTCACCCATAGCTTGAGTCAGTAAATCCTCTTCAGTGCCTTCTGCCTCAGCAGAACTTGATGTTTCTCTTGATATATTCACCAAACGATGATTGCGTAAAATGCTGGCATCTGCAACTATCTGCCCATTGAGAGAAAGTTCACCAGAAATACCAGCTGAAGCATCCAGAAAGGCAACATTGCTAATGTTGGATGTTTCATTATCACCTTCATTGTTGAAATGTGTTGGATGATGATGACGCTGATGTCTTAAAAGCCTAGCTCTTGAAGCATACTGACGATAGCACCATTTGCATGGATGAGGAGAGGAGGAAGTATAGGAAGAGCTTTCAGTGTCATTATCAGATGTTGGTTTTGCCCTTGGTGGGAGTTCAGCTCCTGGATGATATTTCAAAATGTGTAACTTTCGCTTACTACTGCTCCTGTACCTCTGTAAATTTAAAAATCTACATTATTTTCAAAGGGAACAAAATTAAAATAATGCATCACTAGACCATTTCACAGATACTGTAATTGTAGTTACTCATTCACATCATTTTAGACATGGGCAAAGTTTAAGCTAGTTCTAGATGAAATCCAATTTATTTCTCTATACATGACACGGAGGATATATATGTGAGAAACTAAAGAATGTTCTTACCTGTGTTGAGGGATCAATAGCATTTATGCAACCACAATTAAATGAAACTATAAGAGAGGCTACTATATATTTGTAAGGAAAGAAATATCATAGGAAGCCTTGAGTCTAGAATAATTCTTAAAATGTGTTATGACTAATCAAGCTTGTATCAAGACTGGATGTCAAAATGGTATCTATAACTGACTAACTAGATGGTTTCAAGTTATCTGAACCAACATGCACTTCAAATGTTGGTTTTATATAAAAAGCTCCCACTAGATATCAGGAGGAATAAAATATATAAAGTAAAAATATAAAGTCTTTAAAGTAAAAAGTAAAGACTACTTTTTAAGTGCCATTATAAGTGTGGATCTGACTATTAATAAATCATATGATCCTCCAAACATCTCTGCCACCATATATATATATATATATATATATATATATATATATATATATATATATATATATATATATATATATATATATATATATATATATATATATATATACAGTATATATATATATATATATATATATATATATATATATATATATATATATATATATATATATATATATATATATATATATATATATATATATATATATATATATATATATATATAATGAAATGTAGGTACCACAGAACACTTTTGGTGGAGTAGGACCAGACAAGAAGCCTACTGTAATTATTATGAAGTAATCTTTAAAAAATTCTAAATTAATTCACATCTCTCACCTTTTTTTCATGATTTCTTGTCATAAAGGCGAAAACAAAATGAATGAGTTGTTAAAAAATATCTTAAGAATATGTTCATTTATGATTTGGTTGTCATATTAAGGTTTTACAGAGTATTCCTGAAATTATAGCTTGAATTTCGATGTGACCTGACGCATAACTTCTATGGGTGTGGATATAAATTCTACATTTCTTAGTCAATCGAATATTACAAACATAATGTACCATATGGTAAATTACATGTAAGGATTAGTAAGAATGACTAACAGAAGACATTCTTCTTTGGCAGTATACATCAGGAAGTGGTAACAGACTAGGTGGCAGACCTAAGTTGAGGTTTCTAAATGTAAATCCTATCATCATTACTCAAGTGAGAAGATTATAAATATTAAAAAAACTAATTACGGTAATAGCATGAACAGTGACAAATTAAGGCAAAGTGATCCGTGACCTAGACAGCAAACACACACACACACATTGAGACAGTTAGCCACTGGGGACCTGGGGATCCTTATGTGTAAGTCACACAAAATTCTGAAATTTTGTGTGACACACAAAACAGCCTGACATCATAAGTAATGGGTTTGTGGTGAATGTTTTCCTTACAAAAATAAGGCTAAAGAAGAGCCTACGAGGGTCAACACACTAATTCTATGGATTGTTTCTAGCATGATGTGGACATCAAGACCCTGACTCTGGATGGTAAGGTTAACCCTTTGAGATTCTCCTTGAGATTCTAAAGATGTCATCCCAAAAAACTTTTGGCAAACTTTAATATGTCATTTTGACTTTTGTTTTCCCTTTTTGAACAAACTACATTAAAGTACAGAATTTATCTTCAAAATGGCAAAAACCAACTTTATACTAAGAAAAGTAAATTTACAGAAAGAAACAAAATAAAAACCACTCCAATTTCCACAACCAGTCAATCAGCATGTGCTTTGCCAGACAAATTCTGGTACACCCCCAGAATCTCTAAGGTAGGGTTAAAAACCTTACACTGAACAGTTTATGAGAACCAATACTGGAACTACACCATACAATACTGCCTTTTCACTATGTAAAGATCAACAAGAGAAAAATGGAACAATAACCTTTCTTAGGCACTGAAAACCAAAATAATGAAAAGTATGATTAATGGGCACCTTAAACAGATATGTAAGAAAACATAACTATTTTCACATCCAACGGATAATTATGAAACCATGATCATGTCTGGTGAATCTCAATTCAGGATTTTCCTTAGACTCACCATACTGAAAGTGGGTATATGGTAAAACTCGGAAAGCAGACAAATATGACAATCTCAGCAGGGTTTAACGTAGTGAAGTGTGAGGATCCTACTAATATGATGTCTTCATTTCAAGTTCACATTCTCCAAATTTAGATAAAAATTCTGAAACAACATGGCTTTGAAAATTAATACTGTAAAATCCATATCTGACCTTCATGTAAAATGCAAAACTTATTACTACTTTCCACACATTTTCCGGTGACTGTTAGTTGATTTATGAGTAAATCATCAGTGGACAGCCTTTGTCCAGTACAGTCATATCTTGGTTAACAGATGTTTCAATTATGGACAAGGCAGTTAGAGGACTTTTGTCTAAGGGAAAATCAGCTCAGTTAACAGACCTTTTCTCAGTTCCATGATGAACAAAGACAACTGGCAAATCATATACAGTCGAACCTCTTAAAACTGGCATTCTGTGGTCCACTTTTCTCAGAATCTGCAGAATATTATCACGGAGACATTTCATCTCCAGAATCTGCAGAATTTAACTATCTTTCATAATTATCACTACTGTATTAGTTTCTTCGTCATTTACTTTAATTGTAGAGGGTAATGAGATGCCAAAAATAAAGAGTGAATTTCGGCGATCACTCGGTGCATCTGACACGTCGTCATCAAAATGGAAACAAATCACACTGCCAATTATTGAGGACAATGAACACTAAACACTCGCTAACCAAAGGGGAAGCATAGAAAACCTTTTCTAGCATAGATAAAAGATTTAAGCTTGCGCTCCTTACCTCTAGCATCATCTGATCTCATGGGTGGCATATCGAATGAGTAAATATACAGCTATACAAAAGAAATGATCAAGACCGTATGACCTACACACACTCTGCTGCTGTTGGCTGCTACAGCAGCAGAGTGTGTAGGTCATATAGTCTTGCTCATATCTTTTATATAATTGCATATTTACCCATTCAATATTCCACCCATGAGATCAGATGATGATAGAGGTAACAGGCGCAAGCATAAATCTTTATCCATATAGAAAAGGGTTTCTATCTTTCCCCTTTAGCTAGCAAAGGTTTAGTGCTCATTTTCCTAAATAGATGGTGGTGTGCTTTGTTTCCTTTTTTGACGGCAACGTTCAAGTGCACCGAGTGATTGCCGAACATTCTTTATTTTTGTCATTTCATTACCCTCTACAATCATAATAAATGATGAAGAAACTAATAGCGATAATTATGAAGCTAGTACATTTAAGAGATGAAAGTCACTGATAATATTCTGCAGATTCTGAGAAAAGTTAAGTAGCTGACTTACGGTTAAGCTAACTTGGGAATGTAGGCTAAATGCATTACATAAAGTACACTATTTTAAAGAAAATTATACAGTATGTAGAAAGACTCCAAAGATATAAAATATATGAGCAATAAAATGATAAAGTTAAGATATATGAGTAATAAAATGATAAAAAGTGGTATCAGAGCTTAGCCAAGTAGTAGGCTAAGTCAGCAACTAGGCTACACTTTGTTTACAAAGGGGCTTCATTTCTTAGGGGTGTATTCTATATTCTGGGATTTTCTATGGTCTGGCTGTGGCCTGGTCCCAAGGTTCCCAGATTTAAGAGGTTGGAGTGTATGGGATTAAGCACATCATGTGTTTGCAGTTCCCAGCTGAAAGTGTTAAGTAACTGTACTGCTGTACTGTACATAATTCAGTCTACACAAACTGTATTAAAAACCTGCTGAATGACAATGTTACCTATCCCTCTGAGAATATTAAAATGTATGCAAAAACAAACATCACTGGACAAGTTTTTAGTGATAAAAGGAACACAGTAGATTTCAAGAAGAAAGCAGTATAGAGAGAGAGAAAAGATATACAACCCTAAGAGCACTGTTACCTGCCATTTTTATGAAAGATGGCTCCCTTTTCAGACAATAACATCTCTCTTCCTCTTTGCCTTTCCCTCCCACTTGCAGGCAAAGTAAGAGCATATTTGCATTATTTAACCTTGCTAAATTCAACTAAATTGCTTTATCTGTTGTGCTGTATTTTTGGAGGTTTGGAAAAGATTAATCCAATTCCCATTATTTTTTATGGGAAATATTTGCTTGGTTTCAAGAATAGATTATTTTAAGGCAACTTTCTGGAACGAATTAAACCCATTAACCGTTTACTATGACAACTCTAACTCCATAAAGGCAATTCCCGGGTTACGGTGGGGGTTCCGTTCCAGCGGCTTGCCATAAGTTGGAAAACGCCGTAGCTCAGAAGAGAGAGAGAGAGAGAGAGAGAGAGAGAGAGAGAGAGAGAGAGAATTATGTAAGCCTGAGGAAAGAAACAGGCTTTCAAGCTTTGCCCTAGTAATAAACCAGTTTTCTCCCCTCCTTACAGTGAACCCTAAACTGGTTTTCTCACCTCGTTATAGTGTCTACAGCTATGCCGCTCAGAATCCTAGTTACAGCGCTTATGGCGCCGTAGTCCTAGTTACAGTGCTTAAGGAGCCGTGAACCTAGTTATGGCAGCGTAACTTTAGGGATATGGTACTGTAACTTCAGAACATCAGCCGTAACCTGCAACCGATTTTCTGATGAATATATTTGAGAGAGAGAGAGAGAGAGAGAGAGAGAGAGAGAGAGAGAGAGAGAGAGAGAGAGAGAGAGAGAGAGAAAAAGCGCCGTAAGTTCAGAATGCCATAAGTCAGAGCTGCTGTAACCCAGGGACTGCCTATAAATATTTCTGTCAAGTCAGTCCAAATGTATGTAGTAAATCAATGCTAATAAGACTTACTTTGTCACAGTGCTGGCATTTATAACATCGATTAGCCTTCAATATTGGTTGGTTTAGCTCAGGAACACATTTCAAGTCTACATTTGGGTGTCGTTTGGCCAAGTGATTAACTAGCATTCCTCTCCGTTTAAATCCAAGCAAGCAAATAGTGCACTTGTAAAGGAACTGTTTGTAGTCTGTAGGATCCACCTGAAAATAAACAGAATTATTTGCATAACTGTGATAACAAATAAGTAGAAATTTTAATTGGCCTCTTTGCCTCTATCTTAATATTACCCTAATGCTATAGCAAACAAAGTTCTGGATATATAGAACTACTTAAAACCTACACATTACTAAACAAAAAACTGCTTTACAATAAAACTATTTTTTATACAAACTTATTAATACTAAAATAGGTTTAACAGTGTGGAACAAATCCAGGTGTACAAAGTAAAACACTTCAAAATCAACAATTCCAGTGTGCATGCTTAACCAACTTCTGGATTCATCCAAACACGCTACTATTGCAGTATTCATTCTTCTGTGCCACATTCCATCTGCTAAAAAAAGGTATACAGGAGGAGGACACAAGAATTTATGATTAAAGGGTCTGTATGAATACAGTACTAGTTTTATTGTAACAGCTTAATTTGTTATTAATAATCCACTGACCCTAAAATCAAAATGAATCACCATTTAGGAAGAAGGACTACATAAGAAAGATACAGCTGCCAGAAGTCTTACCCATGAAAAAATGATAGGGAATCAAAGTAATGAGTAATGAGTTTGCAATGGAAGAATCTCCTGACAACGGGCACATCTGTAAGTAACGATTCCGCAGTGAACGTGGCCAGAGGAAGCAACATAGAAGGAAAGAGAAAAGTACTTGGCCAAACTTTCCTACACCGAAGCACAAGTATACACAGGATTGACTGCAGAGATCATAGACACAGGATCAGAGGGAAATCCAAGACCTGATAGGTACACAAACCAGCCTGCACCTGAAGAGATCAAGACCATGGAAACAGAAACATCACCAAGCAAGGCAGCTACTGCAGCGAGGATAAACAAGGCACCAAGATCACAGAACAGACACCAGAAGAGGTAGGTGACTCTCAAGCTTTTGAATACATGAAGGCCAGAAGCTATCCCTGGAGAACAGATGTGACTCAGGATCATAGCCTAGCAAAGAAATCATCAACCATGAGTCCCATTGCAGAGATGGAAGAAACTCAGTCATTGAAGAGAATTTTTCTGGAGAGCAGAGTTGGTGTAAAAACAGACATAGGTCTACTGCACGGGTGTGAAGATTTAACAGCAGCAGGGGTGGCATGGGGAATGAGAAAGTAACATCCGAAGACACTGACAACTTGACCCTCTTTGTCCTGAAAAAGAAGCTGAGCCAAAAGATCAGCAACCGAGGAGAAAGAACATTGTTGTATAAGCAATTTTGTCCAAAGTACCATTGTTGTTTATACCAATTTGCAAACTACACAGGTAACAGCAGGAGATCACACATGCCCCTAACATCAAAGGCACTATTAATGAGGCCACTCTCAGGGACAATATGAAAATGCTTCAAGACCTAAGTCCCTGCTAACGCATGGACTTCATGGCACTGCAACAATGGGAATGAAATGACAAAACAAACTACAAAAACATTAAACATAAATTAAATCAAACGTAATCTTTACTAAAACAGAGGCAAATCTAACATTACTGAGCAAACACTGAACCCCTATCCTGGCAAGGGAAAGGCAAAAAGTTAAATAACAGCCTAAATGCAGGGTTATCAAAACTCCTATTTAGAAATTAGGTCACTGAAAACCCAGGCAACTGAATCACCACCACCTATGCCAAAAGATGCACAAGGGCTCTGTAACACTCCGCCACTCATGTCTTTCCTGGTGCCTAGGTGTGGCTAAGGACCAGTGGAGTAGTTCCCATGATGAAACATAGGTCTTTAAACCCTTATACTTTACCTTCCCAAATGAAGCCAAGACACCTCTCTTGTGCTGGGTAAATAGGGACAAGTAAGTACTGTACACTTCCTTTAAATCCCAAGATGCTAGAAAGTTCCCAGGAATGAATTTGCTCCTAACTTAAATATTTGGAGCTTGGCAAGGGTCTGTGACACCTGCACTGCAGTTAGTGACTTGAATAAATTAACTGCCCAAATCACATTCTATTCAACCTCTGAGAATCATCTCTCCTCTGGTTCTTCATTCATGATAAAATCTTTCTGACAAACTCTAGCATGCTGCCTTCCATTTTGTAGCTGCATCTTTAAAGAATCCCCAATAATACAGTAAGTACTCTTAACCCTTCTTTAAAGAGAAGCAAAGGTCTTACATCCATCACTAAATGTTTACTAATGGGAGATATGTACCAGTAACCAAGCACTCTCTTTCCACTTTTATACAAGCAGTTTGTACTTTTTTTTATCTTCACACTTTCAAACTAATTTTGTTTAATTGCATTTTTAAATGCATATCCAACGCTATTTATACCAGTATCCCTTTCATCAGAAATAATACACCCTGTACTTCATTTCAAGATAACCAGACAAAAATATAAATTTGTTTCTTACTCTGAAACCAAAGTTAACTAAGAAAATTATTAACCAAACGCCAATACATAAGGCCAAACTTCAATAACAATTTAGTATAAATTTAGTACTGCACTTTCAATCATTATTTTAACTATGATGGATAAAGCATAATGAAAATAAATGTTAAAACATTTAGGTAATAGGCATAAATAGTTAGATACTGAGCACATGGCTACACAGTAAAATATTATACAGGTGTTTAAAGAAAATGTGCAAGAATAAAGAACATAGAAATCAATCATAACTACCATAGAAGGGAAGTGGGGAAGACTAAGTTTTCTATTTTTCTTTCTTTTCCCCAGAAAAATTGCTATGACCTTTGCACGGGATCATGATTCTTCAAATACCTAGGCAGGATTACCTCATTTAAAAACATTTTTTGAAGTGCTGTGTGATAGTTTCAAAAGTTCCAAAATTCAATCTACCACTGAAAATCTGTCTTCTACTAAGTACAGTACATACAAACTGAAAATGGATGAAAAAACATTAGGTCACCTGACAATACTCAACAGTTCACACAATCTTATTATAAAAACGTGGGAAAATACCTTTGGTACAAATTTTGGTGGACCTTTAACAGACTTGGGACTTCTATCTCCACGCTCAGCAGAATGCATTCGTTTAGAGTGCTCTCGCATCTTATCCTTTCTTTTGAAACTTTTCCCACAGTCTGGGCATAAAAAATCTCTTCGGTCGGAATGACTGTAAATAAAATGCAAATGAATAGTCTCCTATCCTTTGTCAAAAGTCATACAAAGTACTCTTTCACACTTTCTCACTTTCTCAGTGTCATTCAGTTAAGAAATTTCCAAACAAAGTTTTCAAATCTCTCACTATTAGTATTCTTTTAGACCCATACATATGTTATTAAACAGTAAATATGAGTACCAATCTGTCTTTTTGTTTACAGATAATATTTCTAGCATGTTAAGAATACACAATTACAGTACTAAGAGCATTTTCCTTAATTCTATCTTCAAAACATTTTGTGAAAAGAATAGCATAAAATTAACTGAAATTAACAATAACACTCTAACATGTTAACAAGAACTGGGGCTGCCTTGTTTCATTTAACAGCTTAAATGTTTAAGAAGCATTAATACTGTATTAAATAAAAATTTGCTACTTTAATAAGAGAGGCCTATTTAGATTTCTCTAACTGAAATCCTGGATCAAGACCTAAACTGCATCATGGGGTTACTATATAAAGTTAAAATACTAAAATCTGGAAACAATATTAAAACTGTTAATACTTGCCTAAGCATGTGAATTTTTAATTTATCTACAGAAGGCATCTCCTTCCCACAGATTGAGCATATGTGAGGCATTACAGCATGGTACGACCGTATATGCCGCCGAATCTTACTGTATGTTGGAAATACCTGAAATAGATTTTTTTAAAAATGTATTCCGGTGACTTGGTGCTGTAAACTACATCGAAACCACAGAGGTCACAAAAGTTCAAAGACCTAGAAAACTGAAGTTGACTGACATATCAATTTTTGTAGTTTTCTCTGAAACACTTGAGACTCATTCAGGTGGCATCAACCTTTCCAAATCAGTCACATACTGCAAAACGCAAAAATAAATTCTGTGAAGATAAATATAAAGTACAGTAACACAATTATTATTATTATTATTATTATTATTATATTATTAGACAACCTTCTTGACCTTTCAACGGTTAGTTTGTTTCCAAAATTAAACAAAATCCATAAACTTTTGATGTACATATGAGGCTAACCTGAGAAAAAATATATCATATGCAATAATTTCACACCTTCAGCAAATTTTTATAAAGTAATTCACCTTTAATGTGAAGACCCTATAGTGTACTGGTTCGCTACACCCTGGAGGGGATACTGATAATGTAAATCTTAATATAACTGAAACCCCAACAGAATGAACAGCTACATCACAAACACAAGCAAGCACTGAGCAGGGACTTCACATATTCAAGTGGGTGGCTCATGAACAACAAATAGACTGGTTCAAGTATACTTGGTAGTACAGTAGTGTATTTTGTATACAAGATGCCTGTTCTTGTTTTCTCTTGAGCTTGTAAAACATTAGCTACTGTAAATACAGTATAAGTGAGTTCAGGGTACCTACAATGCAGGAGTGAACAAGCACCTCATCTATGATAGAATAACTGGCACATGCACATAAACATTGTTTTGTTCCCAGAAGGATATACATTCCTTCTTTCCTCTTCTGTCATTAATACTTCCTTACGAAACATGCTTAGTTAAGATTTGTTTTCAGTGACATTTACAATCCAGTGATGTCTATCAAAAATCTTACAGCTTTCCTTGGAGAAAGTTTCTTAACATTTAGACAGACTGCTCTTACCAGTGGTTCCATTTTTCCCACCAATGGTAACCATGATTTAGGTCATCACAGGATGGATCCTGTTTGGCATTCTTCAATATAGTTTATATCAAGAGGTACTCCCTGTACTCTAAGAATAAGTGTATACAACTCTTATTGGCAGATCACCAGGAACTGCATTCTAGTACGATGCCATGTCCAACTGCCAAGTAGCTGGAAGTCTTCCATTCCCACTGCAAAACTGTGACATTAACTTGAGGCTAATTTTTATAAGTTTAAAAGAGGGTATAATACCAAGCACCACTGCCTTATTTTTCTGACTTTAGCAGATGTTGTCTGTTGTCCAGGTTTTATCAATTTACTAAGCAACCTCTATTGTTCTTCATTTGTAGTTTTCTAAAATGTCTTCTTTCTGTCACCTGTGGGTATTCAGTTTGATTCCTTTGCAAGTTAATAGCATTTTTGGCTTTTCCATATGAATCTTAGCTCCATTTGAATAACAATAATAATCATACTATACAAAATGCAATGTGAATTCATATCCAAGCTGCTTCTGTCATTTCAGACACCACCAAGAAACTATTTTCAGGATGATAGTCTAAAAGGTATTCTTGCATGGGACCAGCCTCTCTCACTACTGGCCTTAGGACTCAGATGGAAAATAACTTGGTCTGAGTTTCCAGATAATACATAATGCCCTTTGGGGTGAAGACTAGGCAGGGCAGTCATGTCAAGATGGCATGGTGGTAGTATTCACAATGCTGTGGTTAAATGAGTTGTAATAGCAGTGATGATCAAAAACAATCTCGATCCCTGGTAAAACTATTCTCCTCTCCCCTAGATGCACCTAGGGATGTCCATCTCTATCAAAATCCAGAATCCTCTCACTTTCTGGACTAACTGATCAAATTACTTTGTGGCACCTTCCATGACTGCATATATTTTTGACATTGGTTTTACCTTTAGTATTTCTCATATAATACAATGAAACTGATATACTACTACTCTGCAATGAAATTGATTTACAAATATGAAAAAGAATAGCACAAGCGAAGTACATATAAACATCTTGAATAAAATACCCACAACTTTATTTTGATTAACTTTAAAATAAAAAATGGCAACAATCAATCAAGGATACAGTAGTGCAGTTTACTATATGCTTAGGGCATATGGCAAACAAGTTATGTAACTTGCAAAGCAAGGACATTAGCAAATGAAATTGGAACACTACTGTAAGTTCACACAATGGGATTAAAACAATTAAGCTTCATCTACCAACATTAAAATAAATAAATATCAAAGCAATAAGACCCCAACAATACTCAGATTATGTAAGATGATGATTAAAAGAAAAAAATGGAAGAAGCAACAACTGCAAGATCGTCGTTCCAATTAGAACTACATCTGCTCCAAGGTAAGACTACAAGAATTATAGAGCTAGAGTGAACAAGGAGGCAAATTATCTTCTCCTGATGATAATTCATCAATGCTGATGCAGTATTCAGTGATTTACATCTATGTTTAAGGATCTACTTTTTTATGACTGACAAAAAAGAGCGCATTCATAACAGTAAGGTTTAATTTTATAATTTTACAGAAAGAATAAGAGTTGGTAAAATCTTCAATACCTAACAACTGTTATGAAGGGTTTAATGCTTATCTGGGAGTTTTAAATGTGGAATAATGAAGCACCAGAATGTTATGTTAGGGCAAACCATATATGTGAAAAGTGGCGAAATATAAAAGTGCAATGCATTAAGTGCAACACACCTCATAGGAATATGGTGTAACAATAATAGAGAACCTTACCTTATTACACTTGGGGCAGCTATATTCCCCATTATTACAGTGGGATGAGACATGAGCTTTCAACCCTGCCACAGAGAAGAACCCCTCCCGACAAATGGGACAATCATAACCTTTACAGCCCTCTGCAGTGATAGAAAATATATGTACTTATATCTAAGTAAGAGAGCAGATTTCCTAATTAAAATTTTGTGTCTTAAGTAAGAGAGCAGATTTCCTAATTAAAATTTGTGTTTAAAGTAAAGATTTGAGTTTGTCCATATTAGTGCATTACAAATAAAGATAAAAAAGAGAAAGGCTTTGTTACATAAAAGGATAAAAAAGGAAAGGCTTTGTTACATGGAAGGTGACAATAAATTTATAAAATAATAAAATTAAACCAGGAAAACACAAAAAGACAAACCAATGGAAACTTGAGCCTAGCTTTGGTTTCAGTGTGATATCCCATTTGCAGACTAAGGTAACCCAAGTCAGCAACATCAGGACATCAATACATATCTTTGTTGATGAGAAATTGAAAATGTCAGGAATGTGCAAGTTCTTTACTACACAAGGATACATTATGCTTAAGTTTCCTTTGTGTATGGTTCAACTTTATTTGTAGAAGAGAATAATTGAACATATACTCAATACCACTATCAGCTTTCTCCTTTTACCATTTTTAGATTACAGTACTGTAATAACTGTACTTCTTTTGGCACTTGGGAAATATTAATAATACTAAAACCATTCAGCTTAATGACATTCTTGCAGGTTTTATCAACAATTAAAAAACTTATATTGATAAAAAATTCAAGAGGTATATTGAATATATTTCATATGAGTTCTGCATGGTGTAATGGATCCAGGCTGAATGCCATTCCTGGAAATACTAGCAGCCTACTGGGGTATATAGTATGAATTTGAAGCTTGAGAATAATGACTTCAAGTGATCTGTTCATTTCTGAAGAACAGTATACAAAAAGTTTTTCCCTCTTATTCATTATCAAAATGCTTAAATCCTTTTAACAACTTAATACTGTAAAAGGTATCAAAACATAAAGATGCAGGATTTTCTGATCAACAAAGAATCACATGACCAGTTACTTCTTTCATAGTAACCTACACTGAACATAAACTGCACAATTCAAAGTTAGTGACAACGATTATCATAATCAATGAAACTGTACCCATTCTTGTTATTACAGTTCACAAATATGTGACTGTTTACACAAATAATATATATAAAAAAATGGCAGAAGGAGTACATTTTCCAAGTTACTTCTCGGACAGACAAAAGCTAGCAAAGGATCAATTCAAAATACAAAAATGTCAATCAATGAAAATTAACTTACCAATATGAAAACGGATATGTGCAGTGAGAGCAGAATTACTACAAAATCGTCTCAAACAAAGATTGCATCGAAAAGGCTTCTCTGCTTCATTACCATGGACACTTTTATGTGCTTCTAAACGAAAACGACGGGTAAATGACTGGAAAGAAATACATAGTTACAATTAAAACAAACTTCATTACCATGGATGCTTTTATACACTTCTGAAAAAATGCAATGGCTGAATTGCTAGAATAACTACATAATTACAATTAAAGCAAAGCGAATAAAATCTGTTCTTAGATGACTTAGAACTACATACCGATAACTAAAACTCTCATTTAATGTCTTTGTAATTGTAAATTTTTGGACCTTTCTAAAATCTGCATACAATTTGAACCTGAAATTGAACAACTATAATATGAATGCCTTGTAGCTTGAAAAGTTAGCTCTGCACTCAAGTTTGTGATAAGCACCTGTGAGGCTTCTTAACTGTATCACATGTAGTTTCAGGAAGTTTGAGTCCTTTTCTTTAACAGCTTTTATTTACCAACACCAAGTTGGTTTACTTGATTTTCTAAGAATTGTTTTATAAGTACTGTATGTACTCACGCATCATGCGGCTTTCGAAGATTTTGAAGCTAATTTTAAGGGGGTCGCATCATACATGAGATTTAAATTAGCATGTGTAATATTTACATATTAGTATCATATTATGAAATACAAACATAACGAATATGCATCTTTTCCATGGATTTTTCAAAGTGATGCTTCACTTCACTGTATCCAATAATATTGTATATATGTGTTCTCGTATTACTATTGTATCATAAAATACAAACATAGCGATCGATGTTTTGGTTTGGAAATCAGCTGAGGGTGATTATGAGTTAAGTTTACGTCTCCGTATTTAACCGAATTCAGCGTGATTTTCTTGCTTCTTGTTAGCATAAATGAATCTCTAGATACAGGCAGTCCCTGGTTATTGGCGGGGCCGGTTACCAGCAACCCGGTTTTTCGGCACTTGTCTAGCAACAAAAATCAGCGATTTTCGGTGCCAATAAGCGCCCTTTTCAAAAATTCAACAGATTCCGTTTGCTATTTTCACTTGAATTCATCATAATACGAGCTTTACATATTTATCTTTTATCAGCATGAAAACAACAGTAAAATATGTTCTTTCATGCCCAGTAATTTTGATTAAAATACATTTCTTTCCAATTTCATTTACTGTCGAGCATATCGAAGTCTACAGGTTTCATCCATGTTGCCAATGCACAATAATTTACATTCATTAGTAGTCTGAACACTGTTTTCTCAGGTTCAGCTACAACTTGCAGTTTAAATTTGCCAATATATTTCCTTGACAATATTTTATCCATAGCGAATAACAGTATAATGTAAAAATATATCAATCCTGTCCTACTTAACGTCATTTGCAACATAACTACAGTAATTTTTTACTATCGTATAGTGATGAAATGCAAGCAAAACAGCAGTTGTTATCCAATTCGGTTGATCATAGCAAAACAGCTGTTTCTTGTTTGGTTGTTTATGGCTGTACGCGTTTACACGAGTATAACGTTACTAACGATATTTTATCTTTCTCTTTTACTTTTTTAACTTATTTAACTGCAGTAGATGATGGGATAGATAAAGAGATGGAGGAAAAGAGGTTAGTCTATTGTAATTTGGTCTTTCAAAAAAGGAACTCGTATGATACACAAGATACACAATAAAAAAATTTTTAAGGATGAAAATTTGGGGGTTGCACGATAAGGGAGATCAGGCATTACACGAGTACACTGTACTGTATATGGTACCGCCTTTTTAAAAGTCTAACAGATTTTGTCTTGGAAGGATATGATCTGTTAGCTAGTTGGCTTTTGGTTTCATGTTAGTGAACAAACATTCCTTATTATATGAATTTAGCTCGTGCTTCCTTTACTAAATTTTTTAAAGCTTAATAAAAGTTTACTTTTACATGTTTTAAGTATTTATAAAAGACTTGTTAAAAGTTCTTGTCTGTACAGTATTCATTATTAGGAAAAATTCTATGTGGGGTTAAGAAGCTCATTAGGTTTTTTTCCCAAACAATTCTTTTGTATATTTTGTACTGTGTCGAATGCATTATTACAAGTGAATACTTAAGTGATTATCAGGAGCTGGGTCTTGATGTTCACAGACGACAAAACAATCCATGCTGTCAACCAGCACTGCTTGAGCATTCACTCCAGTACCGGCACTAGCAGTTTCTCACTATAGGCCACAATGCAAGCGTTTTATCATCTTTCTTTTTTGCGGTAACATCTCTGAGCACGGCTTGAACTTGGATTTAAAAGAACTCCAACTATGCTTCTTTCATCAACTGATACATCTGAGTTCTTAACAGGCCTCAGGAACCCTACAGAAAGCAAGGAATCCTGTTCACCTTTCCTGCTTCCATGGAACCAGTTAGCCTGTGTGCATGCACCCACCTACCAAACCAGCTTTTTCTTCTTCTTTTCATTACCTAATGCAAACAATAGTACTGTGTCACCATAACGACTCTAGGCTTTCTTAAATACTGTATAGTACAAAAATAATTTTGTTTTCTACATGTATCATATAAAAAATAAAACTTACATACCTTGTAACAATAATCGCACTTGTAAGGTTTCAATGATCCCGGATGGAAGGCACCATGCTCGTCAACGTGTGATAATAAAGATTCGTCTGTATCACACACCTGAAGAAAAAGAGATATGCTGTTATCATTTAAAATCAAATAGTCACTCAATCAGGCAGGAGTCACACAGGGTTATAGATGAAAATAACTCCTATTCTCAACTGTATTTTGTTAACTTCTTTTATTCTTTTTAAAGCTGAGCACACAGCAAAATTCATTAGGTTCGTTTTCTCTACAGTATATTATTCTTCTACATATCAATAATAGCAGTGAAAAATGAGAACAAATTACTGTATAGATAACAAATGATCATAATGGGAATTCCAAAATATTCTAAAATGATGCATCCAAAACATTCCTGACTGCTTTGAAGTCACTGCTCTTGAAACATTAAACACTACCTTTATTGAACCCTACAACACACTGTACTCTTTAAGACCAACAACATGCCCTTTTGGAAAGGTAACCAAAACTGGCTGTATCATGTTGCAGCATGACAGAGTATCACTAAAATAGATTCGCTTACAGTTCTGCGTAGTGTATACAAGCAGAATGAAGTACGTTCAGTATCAAAATGACCACTGTGAAACAGCAAATATAATACAAGCATTTATAGAGCAAGACCTAAAAGTCACTCCTGACCAATCTTTCATCTCAATATCTAACCAAACTCTACATAGTACTCTTACTGACTGTAGAAATAAAGAAAGAATAGTTTCCGGCACAGTTCATGAGTGTTTCCAGCATCTGTTCAGAACCAAGCTACATTATCTGCCATTAATTTTTCATTCAATCCCTGGTCTTTTCATACCTAGATGTCCAAATTCTTCAGTACTACAGTACAATATCTTGCTTCAACATTCCCTGTAATTTTTTAGCAACTATTTGGGTTAAATCCTAGGAGTCTACAGCTGTCTTATTTAACTGCTTGTAACATGCTCAAGAATGACCTTATGGGCAGAATTCACAAAAACATGAAAAATTAATTCATAAATATCTAATGCTCTGAAGGGATACAACATCTGATTATTAAACTAAGCCTACTCAAGCACTCATCAGTCTATAAACAAAAGATATAAAGAAGTTAATAGTCCTTAGTCCGTCATTCTTTTCAATCTGTTTCTCACTTTCATGTTAAAATGTTCTGCTTTCTGGAAACTTCTTGTCTTTTAGGCAAGTTCCATATCAATAATTGCTTGCCCTGAACAGTAATAAAAACTAATTAGCAAATGGACAAAGTAATAATGAACACCTGAAGAGAGTGAAATGGGCCTAGTATACTTACTTTCTTACAAAAGGGGCAGGTTTTATTGAAAGGTAGCAGTCCATTGGCAATTTCTTCCTTATCTGACAATCTGTTTTGTGTGTTTCTGGGGCTTACATCCTCATCCTTTTCCCCTTTATCATCATCTTCTTCAGGATCACTTTGCGAAGAAGGCCTGCTATTTTGCACAGTACTTCCAGGATGCACATCACTATTGTGCTTTAGCTGATGAATATTTAGTAACTGCAATTACAAGAAAGAAATATCTTAATATACCAGAATTCTGAACCATATACAGCACAGTGCTTTTTGTCTTAAAACGATAGCAAAGTTATATGTAATATCTGTCAAATTTTGTAATTTTGTCTGATGGGTAGGGAAATTCTTTTTCACTATTACATAAACAGTGTACAGATAATACACTGGGCATTGTTACAGTAACCTGACCTCCCACAATGCTCTCTGCTAAGTCTGGTGTAAAACTAAAGTGATAAACTGTATTAACTTTCTGGTAGTAAATTTACAAAAGAAAAATCTTTAGAACTAAAGCAAAACAAGAAGTACCTGTAAATAAATAAATAAATGCCAAGTGTGTTCAGAAAAACCTGTACAATTCCTACCAATAGTCTAGCATAATGAATTATCAAAATCTTTAAGCCAACAATCTTAACTAGTATCTCTTATATGCCTCATCCTACATTTTTGTTCACTCCTGTACCTTGACATTAATCCACTCACCACAACATTTAAGGAGAATGTGATATTACATTTTTCATTCACCCTTGGGAGCTGATTCCCTAGCTTTTGAATTCAAAATTAAAGTTATCATTCAGTATATGATCTTAGCAATAAATAACGTTACACAGAAGCTGATCAAGTAAAACTAGCATATGTAAGCACAATTTTAAACTTAAAATATTTACATGCAATATCATGTGCATACCAATCCATTATAGACTTGAGACAAATACTTCCCTGAGCAATGGGAATCTATAAACTTCGTAGTTGTGATGGCAGTTTGCTATAAGACAATTCAAATTCAAGCACATCTCTAGGCAGATTTCTGAAGTTAATTTCACCCACATGATATAAACTGGTCTGATTAGAAAATGTTGTCTTGTAATCTTTCAATTCTGTACACTTTCTCCTGCAGATAATAATTTTGTAGTCAGGAGGGACTAAAAACAATGACAATATAATTTTTGCCAGCAATTTAGATGCACTTTTTTCCAAAACAAGTCCTGTAAATTTAAAGGTGAATCTTACAAGATAAAGTTTAAATGTACAAGTCTAACCTATGGACTCTAAGCAACTGACCCCATCGTGAGATGTACACACAAAATATAGTGGCCTCTTACAATTTTACAGATATACAATCAATAAAACAAAATACAGTAAACTACTTTGCAATGTACAACATTCTGTTTCCAATTATGCAGCTATAAAAAACTAAATACAATGAAAAAAAAATTAAAATTGGATACAACCAAAGATTTGCAATGGAGAAAATCCATTTCCCTTTACAGTTATAAAATAAAATAAAAAAATAATATTGAATACAACAAGTTCCAACTCAAGAAAACATTTTCCTGTACCAGGTTTTTTTTACCAGTAATTAATGTACTTTACAGATGTCAATAACAGTAATCTACAGTAATAATTCATACCAATAGTCTCTTCTTTATGAGAATATTTAAGCAAACGGAGTTTCTAAAAATCAACCCCATAAACACACAGATTCAACAGTTTTAAAACACAAGAACACTGTAATTATGATTCCACTGGCTTTGAATTGCATTAGTTTTTGCAGATGTCAGTAAACATGATCTACAGTAACAATACATACTAGTTGGCTTTGCTTCAATATACAGTATAAAATAGGGAGAGAGAGAGAGAGAGAGAGAGAGAGAGAGAGAGAGAGAGAGAGAGAGAGAGAGAGAGAGAGAGAGAGAGTAACAATACATACTAGTTGGCTTTGCTTCAATATACAGTATAAAAGAGAGAGAGAGAGAGAGAGAGAGAGAGAGAGAGAGAGAGAGAGAGAGAGAGAGAGAGAGAGAGAGAGAGAGAGAGAGAGAGAGAGAGTACACCAAAATATGTAGAGTAACTGTGTTTTGCACTGCATTATGACTGCCTTAGTTTTTGTAAAGTATACCATCTAACTAGTCTTGTATATATCTTATAATACTAGACCTAATGTTTCAGCAGCACAGCTGTGTGTGAAGGAGAGGAAAGAACAAATTTTTAGCTTAGTATGACAGATCTTTATATGATGTCATATGTACTGGTTTATTTGTATACCATATACAGTAAATACCTATTATGTTGTAACATCTCTGACAGGCTAAAGATTACAGTATTAATGGCAAGTGAGTGTATGGGGAAAAGGAAACTAAGAAAAAGAGGAAATAGTATTTTTTAGATTAGTCATACAGATTTGTGTGTACTGTAAATTTTGTTATATTAGTTATACAGATATGTGTATTAATTAATATGTGTATAAACAAGTTCATTCGTAATGTGCAACTGCTTTACTTCAAGCAACTATGATGTGTTTTCATGTTGTAGGGATACATTCTTTGTATGCCCTAATAAATAATTAATATACGTACCTGTATCATTGCTTATATAGGCTTAAAACTACAATACCAATACAATTTAGGAAATTGCTTACTTTATGAAGGACAGACCATTAAAATATCTTAAAAAAAAAAAAGTACTGTACCTGAAATATTTAGATAACCCTACCTCTGGCATGGAAAATATCATATTGCACTTCAAACACTGACTTCGCTGAAACCTATCCGTGTACGCTGCTCTATCACTGAAATATATAAAAAATTAGGTGTATATTAAACACAGCCAATAATATCAGATCATCCTCCTTCACTATGCTTACAAAAAACATTTCATATTCCTGAGTCTGGTGATGATTGAATACTGCAGATACTAAATATCTACAGGCATTTTCTCATGTTCTATCATAAACAACATATGACTTCCTGTTATACCATGGAAAGAAAATGCTAAAAAATTTTGCTGTATACTAACCTTTCTTTTGGGTCTTCTGAAGTTCCAGCAAGAGGAATTTCTTCAGTCTCTACCTAACAAGAAGAATAAACAATATGAGCTTTAGGAAGAATGACATACTGTGTCTAGAAATTGTCAAGCTGTGTGTGATAAGTAAAAATAAAGATACAACCTAAATACAGTTATTTAACTGTGATCAACAAGTCTCTGGCTTTGCAAAGGCCAATAAAATAATTCTACTTTTATCTTATGATTTTGAGAGATTGAAGAGGCATCTTAATCACATCACAAACATTTTTACACAGTAGAATTGACCTGATGAATTTACTCTGAAGAAGGACTTGCATTGTCCATAAATTAAAAAATTGTTAACACTTTAATTACAAGGCATAACAATTATGATTCTGATAAATTTCTATATGGAATATGACTCCAAGGCTTGCAATCTGATGTTGGTTTAAATAAAGGTAGTCACAGTGAATAAGTGGTAATACTTTATCTACATACAAAGACAATCTTAACGGTAATCATTTAACCACCTTAAATACGTTTATCCTGCTATAATAAAATTCCAAACAATTTTATTTTGTATGGAAGAATGTCATAACTTTACAGTGGGTTTAATTAATTGTTAGATGCCTCCTGTATTCATTGTACTGAATTTTAGTGATGCCACACAAATTTTAACATACGTAGATAAAGAGCAAGACGCTACCAATGTAATTAAGCATACTGGTGGCAATGAACACGACGAATTTAAGTAATGGACAACACCTGTAGTTATGTTTGAAGCCAAAGCCTCATCTTTTGGGCAATAATACAAAATTAGTTTAAACATAATGGTGTCAAGCAATTACAAACATGATGATGATAACTAAGTACTTGAGATCTTTTAAACTACCACTCTTGGAAGATGGTTTGCTTTTCCGTATGCCACTAGCTTTACTTAAACTTCTAACTTGTACATATCATGTGAAGTAGTCACCTCTTTCCCAACAAGGAAAACACATACGGTTGAAAAGGATTCACAGCTTCACCTACTGAATTTTAGTGATGCCACCCAAGATGCTACCAATGTAATTACCTACTGGTGGCAATGAACACGACAATTTAAGTAATGGACAACACCTGTTCAAAATTAGTTTAAACATAATGGTGTCAAGCAATTCAAACATGATGATGATAACTAAGTACTTGAGATCTTTTAAACTACCACTCTTGGAAGATGGTTTGCTTTTCCGTATGCCAACTTATCCTTGTACATATCATGTGAAGTTACCTTTTCCCAACAAGGAAAATTTGACACCTAATTCAGGATTCACAGCTTCACCTATTTGCGGTTTTTTTCTGTGGAACTTATCCCTAAGTTATTCGTGGAAAATTCATAATTTGCGGATTTTTTCATAAATCATTATTCACTAATTACTGTATTATCATTTTATTTTCATGACTAAACACACTTTCATGATAAAAATTTATTTACTAACTTTCAAATATTAATATCAATGTAAAAAGAGCACAATATCAATCAAATGTTAAAGTGAAATCCCACAATATCTGTGTAACATGTACTATACAAAAAAAATGTTCACCCCCCCATCTCTCTCTCTCTCTCCATGACAGCATGCTACCAGCTGAAGGGGTTGGAAGTACCAAATCACACAGCTTGTAGCTCTGTTATGTACTGTCAGTAGTGTATGAGTTCTCTCTCTCTCTCTCTCTCTATCTCTGAGATAGGAGAATTTTTATGCATATGCAACATGTATTTTTTTTTAATGATAAGTAACTGATTTACTAATTTTCAAATATTATCAATATTAATATAAAAACAGCAAAAATCAATAAAATGTTAAAGTGAAATCCCTCAATATCAATCCATTACCATGTAATATGTACTGGATAAAAAACCGATGTTCACCCTCTATCTCTCTCTCTGATGACACGCTAAAGGCTGAAGAGGTTGGAGGTAGCCAATCACACAGCTTGTAGCTCGATGCTTTGGTATGTACTGTCAGTAGTGTATGAGTTGTATTTTTGTTCTCTCTCTCTCTTCTTGAGATGAGAGAGAGAGAGAATTTTTATGCATATGTAATGTATCTTTTCTTTATTGGATGATAAATAACTGATTTACTAATGTTCAAATAATAATATTAATGTAAAAGCAGCAAAATATCAATCAAATGTTACAGTAAAATCCCTCAATATCCATCTACCATCGTAATATGTACTGTATAAAAAAAAATTATGTTCTCTCTCTCTCTCTCTCTCTCTCTCTCTCTCTCTCTCTCTCTCTCTCTCTCTCTCTCCTCTCTCTCTCTCTGACGACACTGAGATAAGAGAGAGAATTTTTGTGCATATGTAACATGTATGTTTATTTGTTATGTATCAAAAATAAAAGATTTACTAATTTTCAGATACTATTATTAATGTAAACAGAACAAAATATCAATTCATTAAGGAAAATATAGTAAATTAGGTAAGATTTTAGCTCAATAATTGTTTTCCCTAATCTTTTCCTGTCTCCGACTAGAAGGAAGGATGAAGGCCTAACTGTCAATCACCTTGACATATGGACATATTGACCGTGAAGGGGGTTAGCAATTGGGCAGAGAGTCTCTCTCTCTCTCCCGCTCTCTCTCTGCCAAAGGATACTCGTAGAATCTGAGAGATGGATTTTAGCTATTTGCAGGTGGTTGTGGTCCCTATCCCCCTTGAATACTGGGGGTTGACTGTATTTGGACAGATTTCCTTCTTTTTTTTTCTCTTCATTTTAAGCTCACTCACTACCTACACTCTTCACTCCAGCCTGCTACATTTTCCAGTCAAGCTGCCATGTCTCGTTCCCAGTGCCAGACATCCTTCAATTCCTTTACCACAAAACTGTGGGACAGTATCGTTAACAGTATTCTGGAGTTGATGCATAAAGATTATTAATTTCCTTCCTGTACAACTGAAGCTCTGGGCAATAGTTCTAATAATATTTCTGGAAGTGCAAAATTTTTAAAGTCTTTTTATGACAGTATGCTTAATTGAACTCAACAGCAGATATAAATGACGACAGATTTGCTATGATAACTGGGGTGATGGAAAACAAAATTTTTTGTAGAATGCAGTATATTGCAGTGAATCCCATACAAGTAAGAGATTTGCAACCATCAGTATGTGTTCCATCATTTTAACCTTTACATTGCATGGTGTTTCAACTGCATGCTGTTTAAGGCAGTCTGGGGTATATCAAATTCCTTTTATTAGTATAATATTACTACTATTTTAAGTTTGAAAATATTACTCAAACAAAATGTGACTCTCATAGACCCAGTTGTTCTTACATGTAAATATAAAATGGAATTAGGTAAATGAAAAAGTAAGACAGCATGGTGAAAAGAGCTCAAAGGGATTATGAAAAGTAAGGCTGAAGGCATTATAGCTAGATCCAAAGAGATACTGCAAATAACCTTTAGTACTGCCTACAGTATACGAAAAAGGGAAACTGTAAGTGGTATGCCTCTAAGGGGTATAAACTGAGTAAAACTGGGAAATCATGGTGTAAGATTACAGGTAAGTCACCACTGCCAAACAGCAGTTGTTTAATTAAAGAAAGCCTAAAAATTTGTAAGTGGATCTATTAAGATTGCTCAGAACCAAAGTCTAGTTCCACCTTGGAGGTTTTATCAAACCCAAATAGGTCACAAACACTGTGCAATCATCACTTCTTAAGTCAAGACATTCTGTGTGTGTGCGTGTGTGTGTGTGTGTGAAAACATGAATCTAGTGGAAATAAGCTTGCTTCACAACAAACTTCAACAAGAGAAGTGACATGAAAATCCACATGGAGTTCAGAAAGTCTGAGAATGACTACTCCTGAGCCAAAAGGGAGCAAGGAGTATCTGAAAGTTTGCAGGGCTCGAAACTTTGCCAGTACCTGTCTCAATACACTAAACGGAGAAAATGTGTCAGCATCTAGGTTGGCTATTACCTGAAGTATAGCATCCACCGTCCAAACTTTGGGCCCAGCCATAGAGAAGATTACAGATGAAGTCTGGTATTTAACATTACATCTTGTTCTTCCTTGATTCTGCAGGTAGGGTCAGGCTGTGGAAGCTGATATGCAAGCCCCTTTCTTCCCTGGACCAGATCTCTTGGACATGAGAGTCTGACAGGTAACCTCTTCTGCTTCAGGGGAAAGGCATCTAAAAGCATGAGGAGACCTGGGTCCCAAAGAAGCAGAAGTCCCTTCAACGAGTTTTGATAGTCACTCTAACAAGAGGTTGCACAGAAAAAGCTCTATGGTTGTGATCCTGAAGGCTGGAGACATCAAGGCTGCCTTCCAACAGAAACCCAGCCAAAGCTCTAGAAAGTGAATATGAAAGTAGCTGTGTGATCGACCACCAGGGAGGCCTGACAGCCAGTCATCACACTGTTCTCCAAGGGGTGAGCTAAATCTTTGTCTAAAAACATTCCACAGTGAACCACCGAGTGGATGGCAACAGGTCTGACCTCTTCAGGCTGACCTGCAGAACCAGGGACTGACACAAGACCAAAAGAAAATATAGGAGACATGATAACTGAATATACTTAAGCATTAAGTACAGTTGAAATAAGTTATTGAGTACTTTCTTAATTATACAACAGCCCATTTTATGAAATATGCACCAAACTGGTACATAAAATTTATCTTCTTTCAATCTAGATGGGATACTCAGCTACACTAAATGGAATCTGATCATGTATATTGGAACACACTCTTGTTATATAGGAAAATGTAAGTTCCTTTCCAATTATACTAAAATGTCCATACGGTACCTTAATTTTTTTCGAGATCTTTCCATCATGGTCAGCATTACCACGAGGTCGACGCCTTTGACTTTCTTTCTTTTCTTCTTGTCTTCTTCATTATTTGTCTGAAATCAAATATTAAGAATTAAAAAAAATCATAAAACCAATCAACATACACATTTCTAGTTCCATCTATCTGGTACACCTTAATCATCATTATACATAAGAACTTTGCCATAAAAGTAGAAGTCTGACAAAAAGATAAAATCATACAACATAAATCTGCCAAACGTTATATGATTATTAAATTTTTTATTATTTCTACTCATACAGTAAATTTCCAATCAGGCACTAAAGGTGTTTGATGCATCCTTCAACAAAACCTGTTTGTTACCTTTGCCAATATAATTCTTAATTGTAACTGCTGATAATGCACTGTATACTATATCATTTCATGACAATTTATGCATAAAATAAGTACTACAGGCAGTCCCTGGTTTATGGCAGGGGTTCTGTCCCTGGCGGCGTGCCGTAAGCCAAAAATCGCAGTAACCTGAAGCATCATAATTATAAAGGGAATAAATAGCGCTTACATTAACGCCGTGTAAGTTCCGGTAACGGTGCCATAAATCCACTTAATGTGCCGAAAAGTTGGTGTTAACAGAGCCGTGAGGCAAGCTCAGTAAGTGGAACATCAACCGGGGACTGCCTACATATATTCTTTACATTGTGTTTAATGTTGTTTAAATTAGATTTAAAAACATTAAACACAATCTATAAAAGTAAGGAAGAAAAATATTTTCTATGCAATTTAGGAAGATCCTAAATGTCACTGTCTATAGAGTCATTATCAATGCTACTTGAAATGTTCTTAATTGAGGTCAAAACAGGAACAGTTACAGGAGGTAGTTGGACAGCTAGGCAGAAAGAAAGAATGTAGTTACATGACTTACCAGAGTACATTACTTTGTTTCATCACAAACCCATCAATCATATACAGCCCATACTTATGGCCTCTGAATATCCTAGACACTATAATATTTTGTCTATGGGACAAGCACAGAAGAAACATGAAGGCAGTCCTGCACAGGTGCCTCCTGAATCTACAGGTCGACAGCACCAAATTCCTGACTTTTTGTGTCTCTGCAGAGCTAATAAAAGCTTAGCAGAATTCCCAGATTTTGGATATTCCTGCAGAATTGTTTAAAAAAGTATAAAGCATGGAATTATCCATTAAAATTACATTCCATTACTTTTCCTTCCTGACTGACAAATTTGACAGGGAGATCACCTCTGCTGGAAATGATGTTTTTCTGACTGCATTTTTTTTATTTCTTCCCCTTATTTGGAGCACATCTTTGCCTCACTTGTGTTGATTCCATGTTTTCACAGATTTTTTTTGGTATTTTGGTATTTTTCAGTGTAGGTCAATTCATTCAAGTAAGGTCAGCTAATACTTTCTTTTTATTAGGTTAGTTTATAGTACAGTATTCACAATTGAATATTGTAGACCCTTTTTAAAAAAGTACAATGTAGTGCTCGAGTTAGATAATTTTCACTTTACGCACTGAAGTTAGTTAATATTAATATCGATACAACAATATTTTGAGAATATGTATTTTTAAATTTTGTAGGCGATCATGGTGCAGGCAACAACGCATAATCAGGCAGCGACGTGTGTACGATATGTTGGCCCGAGAGGCTGGAATAGGGTACATTTAATCATTAATTCAATGAGCTAACCTCACTTGCCTGCAGTCAAAAGTTAAAATAGGTCAGTGTTCGCTTTGCAATTTTGTGCTTGTAAAACAGGTAGTGCACGAAAGGACGATAATCCTCTACGATAAGCCATTACGATGGAGTTAGCAATTAATACCGTACAACAATATGTTTAGAAAATATTTTTAAATTCGAAGGGCATGAAAAGGCAACAGCATAATTACAGTTGTCAGAGAATCAGGCAGCAAAGAGACCAACTTACAATAGACCAACTTCTTTTTCTCCATCTTTTTATTCATCTTCTAGTTAAAAAAAGTAAGAGAATGATAAAAGTATTGTTAGTAACCTTATACTCTTGCTTAAAATGCGACAAGTCATAAAAACCAAAAAACTCTCTTGTTTTGCTAATAACCAATCAGATAACAACTGTTTTGCTTGTATTTCAAACCATCGATGACGGTTAAAACAATTATTGTAGTTATGTTAAAAAGACGCGGTACTGATATGTTTTTACACTACCCTTATCCGCTTTGAGAAAAGATCGCAAGGAAATATACTGCTACAGTAAATTTAAAACTGCAAGTTGTAGTTGAAGCTGAGAAAAGAATGTTCAAGCTGCTAGCGACTATAAATTATCGCATTGGCAACATGATGAAACTCGACAGCAAATAAAATTGGAAAGTATTTCAATCAAAACTACTGAGCATGAAAGAACATATTATTATTGTTTTACGCCGATAAAAGATAAATACGAAAAAGCTATTAATATAATGATGAAATCAAGAGAAAATAGCGAACGGAATCTTGATTTTTTTACACAAAACAAAACAGCCAGCCGCAAACGCCATCTATTAACGAAAAAAATTACTAAATTAATTTCACAACTAGACATATTTAAGTTATATTTCGACTTAAAACACTTCACAGACAACTTAAAAATATATGTCCCTATAAATAAAGTATCTAGAGATTCATTTTACGCCAACTAGAAGTTAAGAAATGCCTTCTGGAACCGAGTTAAATGCGCGAAATAAAGACCGCCGGATCGATTCCAAACCAAAACATTTGATCGCTTATGATTCTGAATTTATAATGCAAAAGCAATATAAGAATATTTACGATTGACAGCAGTAGTAAAGCATAACTTTAAAAGATCCATGGAAAAGATGCACATTCGTTATTTTGATGTTTGTTAATACGTGTTATGTGTGAAAACAGAATACAGTATAATGTAGGCTAGGCTACCGTATAAGATATACTAAACTGCAGGCCAGGCCTTGTTTGTTATTCAATTTCTCTTTATACTGACTTATCATGTCAATCTGCATTGAACCTGCAGAATTAGCTGACACAAATAATTACTATACCATACATGTACAACCATACTGTGTAGTGTAGGCCAGGTACCATGTATGTATAGATGGTACAGTACTGATTACCCTAGTGTAGGCCAGGCCTATTCGAGTTACGATTTTTTCAACAAACGATGGTTTTTTGGAACCCAACCCCATCGACGTAGGGGAATACCTGTACATGTATCTCCTGTTTTAGTATTTTTTTAAAACTTTGGTTAAACTGACCCCAACAATTTATTAACCCTTTTTAATTGGCAATATATATGCTACCTTTGCAATTTATATTTATATGCTATTAGTCAATAGTCAGTATTTTTTATATACCCTTTATTATGTTTTGTCCTGAGTTTCTTTTGGCTTTTCATCCAGCTGTCAAGATCTGCAGTAAACTTGAAATGGATCGCCAGAAAAGACTTGTCACCTATTCATATCTAACCTTGACTGGGACCCTTATCCAAGACATTGCTTGGGATTTTCAAAACAGAATTCAACTGTACAGTATAGTTATCAATGGTACTGATCAAATGAATTGCCAGAGACTTCCACGTAATGGATATATAAGAGGTAGAAAAAACAAACCAATTGGTTTGCACCAACAATAATGGTCAAAATCATTTAAAAAACAAAGTAAACAGTTATATACCAATTTTTTTCTTTGTAAATATATCATATAATTACCCTACTGGATATTGGTTCAAACTACAGTTAATTTATAAAATAATACAATGGAAGACCTACGTTGGGCAAGTTGAAAAAATAATGTTTTGTATCTAAAATACACAAAACACTTTTAGTTCAGTGCCAGAGAATACGTATTGGATCTTTCTCTTATAAATCCATGAAGTTTGCTGAAGACTGATATTAATATTTGTACTGGGATGCTGAAAAGTTCTCAGGTCTTTAAAATCACTTCTACATTATCTGTTCAGCACTAAATCAGCCATGGTCTATTATTTAGTGAAACCAGAAATTAAGCAGCATACGATCACAAAGCTGTATTGTCTTCGTAAGTAATTACAAAAGCTTATCTTATAGATGCTGACCTATTATGGAGAGATTAAAGGTATTTCAGTGTTCTATAACTGCTGGGTATCAAGAGATACTTTTATAATGACTAACATACTACATGACTTAAGTAATATCTGTTCATGTGGAACACCACAGTATATAAAGACAAGATAATAGCTGTGGTATTACTGTCCCTGATTTCAGGCCCAAAATGGTATTGGACCTTTTCACTTCTTACCCTCTGCTTCTAAGATTACTTTCTTTCCTATAGGAATTCTATTCAAGTCTACTCAATATAATCTACTCTTCTTCTTACAGTGTGCAGTACAAATGTGAAAGGTTCTTTGCAACCTTTCCTGTCCAGCTGCAGTACTTTCTGCCTTTTTCTTCTCATCTGTTCTATTTTGTCTCATCAAACCTAGATGTCCAACTTCTTTTACTTTATCTTGTTCCAATATTTAGTCCTCACTAAAGAAAAAGCCTCTGGGGCGAGCTCTAATGGAGTCTTAAAAAATGCCTCACTGTTCTCAAACTACTATATTCTAATAAACATTACTACTTGAAATATTTTAAAAGAAAATAATTGTCTGAGATCATTTATTACATTAAACTGCATTGCTTCACAGTTCACAATTATTCTGATTTTTTTTACAACCTGCAATGTAAAAATACTCTATGGAGTTACTTGGGCACAACATGATCATCCTTAGAGCTAG
This sequence comes from Macrobrachium rosenbergii, assembly GCF_040412425.1. Lineage (NCBI taxonomy): Eukaryota > Metazoa > Arthropoda > Malacostraca > Decapoda > Palaemonidae > Macrobrachium > Macrobrachium rosenbergii. The sequence goes on from NC_089795.1 coordinate 74,393,423, forward strand.
AGTGGGATTAATACGTTCTGTCATGTAATCTGAATTTTTCTTTATACTGTACTTTTTAATTTCTATTATTATTGGATATTCTATGATTTTTCTTAGTCTTTATTATTTCAATCCTGTCATTAACCTCTTTTTCACTAACATTCATACTGAATACCAACTCAAACTGTGATGCACATTGTCACATTCACTTCTTTCACGCCAAAATTAATACAATAACCATCTACTTGAAACACCCTATCAGGATGTTTTAATTTTTCCTTCTGAAAATACTAAGCTTCTTCAAATTTTTGGTAGTAAACTGGTTGGTTAAGTCTTTGCATAATTGCAAGTTTTTTAATTTTTTTTTGTGAAACTATTTTTACCACTTTTGTCTCAATGTTTCGATCTAGTGTAATTTTAAATACGAATAATTCTTCAGTATATTTACCTTACCAACACTCTGTTTATTAGATTTATGTGTACTCAAATAATTTTCACGGCAATATGAACACAAGGTTTGCACTATACTAATTAGAATATAAACCACTTAAACCTTAACAACTAGGTGAGATGGGGGCAAACAAACAAAACCAGCAGACCTGTATACTTACTTGCCTCAAAATAAAACTGAAAGTTAATGAATGAGCATAACAATCTACTTACATCATCATGGCAAACTAAGTGTTGCTGTAACTCAGCTGATGTCTCAAAACCTTCATCACATTCATAACATGGCCATGACTTCCGCATTTCGTCTAAAACTAGAGAATAAGATACAAATTATTACTGTTGCGACATTGGTTGAAATTTTGTGAAATTTCACATTTGAGAGTAAAAAAAATTATAAAATATTCATGTGAGACTTCTCACTTTAGAGAAGAATCCTAAAGTCATTAGCATTTTTTCTACTAGCATTCAATATCTGAACTTTTAAGAAATGAAACAATTTCATTCAAGGCAATTAGATTTTACACATGATTACACAAATGCAAAAGAAAAGTATAAAATTTACAAGAAACAGTAAAAAGAAAAATATAACATACCATCAATTTCTTCTTTGGTTGGCTCTAGAGTGGTAAGATTTCTCTTTTCTGCATACTGCTTAGAGTACCTACATCATACAAAAAAAAGGGGCAGCTATTAACTTGTTTCGATAATAAATTATTAAAAATATATAATCATAAAATACATACTACCTAAAAATACTTATACATTTGGCACTGGCAGCTTGACTTGCTGATCTTTAACTTCTTCTCTCCTTCTGGGACATCCCACTTACAATGTCTTATATGGCACATTGTGGATAGTCAAATCCTTTGGGTAAGCCATTCCAGTGTAGTGATGATGCTTAGTTGGCTGTTTAACTAACAGATAATAATAGCAATATCTCCTATAATGATATTAGGTTAAAAATTAATTTTCAACCTTGTACCACTGATGTAGTTATTGTTTGTGTAATCCCACATATTTATATATTTTGTTCCATCTTTGACTCTCTTACTTCTTGCTATTAGTTTTGTTATAATCTGATCCACAGAGGTTCCCTAAATCATAGACTTCAATACTGTAGACACAACACAGAGTGGCTCTGTTTCACCCTCTTACTTGAAATATGGAACACCTCATCCATCACACTGCAGTTATTAACTGTCATGAACATTTATAATGCATTCTTATCTTCTTTACTCCTAAATGTTCTGAATTGGCAAACAGTTTTTCCCCATGAATTGGCACAATCACTGTCACTGCCTGATGCCTATTTCTTTGTAACTAATGAGAATCATGACAGCAAGAAGATTTTGGAAAGTATGCAAAAGTCAGAGAAAGAGAGAGAGAGAGAGAGAATTGTCATATATTTTATCATGTAAAATAATTAAACATGGCATACATTGGCCATTAATGAAAGCACACATTAGCCCCTCTATGGTAGTATTGTAAACTAACAGTAAGAGAGGCATAGGACAGAGTACAATCTAGAAAAAAATACTATTGAAGCAATCAAGTAAGTTCATTAAAAGGAATAAACCATCAATAAAGTGGTGCCATACACAATGTATTCCAATGAAAGGAATAAAATGTTTATAAAAAAACCATGGGAAAAATGATTCTTCGCCATGTATATCAGCTGTTATGTTAAACCTGTCCCAAAGAACTTAAAGATGATTAAGTTACACCATGCAAACTCAGCTTGCAGTCCAATGTTTACCACCAATCTCCCTCATTCTTCCGTGTAGTGCACTTGTGTATATTTTATCTGCCCTAGGTTTGTTTCACGGTTTAAAGCTTTTCCTTTTTAGCCCTTTTTTCTTTGTCTGGTAGTGTCTTGTTGCTAAAATGTCCTTGTGAGTCTACACTATTTCATTTATTCATTTTGCATCCTGACTCAGTTCATCTACTACAGTAATTTTGTCCTTCTTTAGTTCATGTTGGAGATTTTCTCCATTTCTCCATTGTTCAGTGATGCATCTAATATCTTTAGTTTATGTGGGTTTAGCTTAACATTTGGCACATTTATTTATGAACTAGCATGGATTATTCTCCTGTATTCACAGAGAATTTTTTGTTTTTTATGTACTGCCAGTGAGTTTCTTAAGTTCTGTTCACAGTAATAGCTACTTACACTCCATTTGCATCTTTTTGCACATTAAGAATGACTTCTATGTTTCTTCTAGTCACAGTAACAGTTGCTATGCATTATGTTTGACTTTATATTCCTTTCACTCTGCATTTTACATGTTACTGTTTTGCTTTGCACTGCTCTTGTAGACTTTAAGGAGTGGTTTCTTCAGGTCATTGTTGGTAGTGCCTTTGTGTAAAGATTTACCTTTCTTCTCATAGCTGACATGTGAAATGTAGTACTTGACAACGGGAGCTTATTCCTCTCTGGAAGTACAGCAGCTATGTCTGCCTCTTGTATCTATCCAAGAAAACATTTGCATCCCAATACCATCTTCCTTTCTACAAAGATGGTTCTCATTCTTGTGTGGGTCCCTCCATCTCTTTGTAGATCTCCTTGTTGTAATTGGGAGTAAGGTTTGAGCTCTTGTGCAAGTGATAAACCTTCTCCTTAACCTTCTGATTCACTGTTGAATTCCTGAACCAGATAGCTTGGAAATAGTATGGACATGTTTCCTATTTTGATGTAGTCTCCTTTCATTGAGAGGGTCTACAACTTTTACATTAGATCCACACCTGTCTCTTCCAATAATGGTTTTTTCTTCCTGTAACTCTGGTTATTTCAAATTAGTTACAAGTTCATGTTTCACTGTTCATCCTGCTAATCCAGTGCTGATAGCAGTGAACTCCATCTTTAGGTTCCAATGTCAAGAACATCTGCAGATTTGCTTTGATGTTGTCAAGCTTCTTGACTCTTCATGTGTATCAAAACAAAATTGAAATATATGCAAATGTTCATCATGGATCAGCACGGTCACATGTTATTTATCACAAAAAAAAAATGAAGGAAGCTACGACAGTGGCCTAATGTTAACTGCAAAATCAGAGGAAGTGACTGAAAAATGTTGAAAACATGAAATAAAAAGAGGAGAAAATTGAAAATCATGAGCAAAACAAAAACAAACCTAATGATAATTAAAAAGGTTGCAATGCAAAAAGCACAGTCTGGAAAGTGGCAATATGGATGAAGTTGGAAAGGTGTAGGGTGAACTCTGTATTCTATTTGATCTAGCAGACAAGGTCACAAAACGCTGAAGTGAAAAATATAAGGTGGCATCACAATATACTCAGAGGTACATTGAAAGGCAAGCCCAGACAAGGTGAAACATTTACCCTATCTTGAATACACTAAACTAAAGCAGGTACTGAGAAGACTAAAAGAAAAAGGGCATCCACACCTGCGAAAAAGATGGCTAGATGACATACAAACAGGAATATCTCACTAGTCAACTGACACAAATTTATTTTATGTATATAAAGCCTGAATTTTACAACTGACATGGGCCAATAAAAACACAAGGTTTTCAAGACACTAACAAAATGTGAAGATTATAGCTACAAAGCTCCAGGGAAATTATATTACAATACAAAGCTCCAGGGAAATTATATTACAAATGAAGAAGCTTTGGAGTGATGCTGTACAGAGGCTAGAAAACAAACTGAAATCTCAATGTCTGGGCTTTTTGGCAAAAGGATGCCAAGGAGAGAGCAGCAGTTAAAAATGAGTAAAAAATGCGGCAAAGTTTCTTTGGCGCAACTGAGTTTTCTGTACAGCCACTACAACGTATAATCAAGGCCACCGAAAACAGATCTACCTTTAGGTGGTCTCAGTATAATGCTGTATGAGCCACACCCCATAAAACTTTAACACAGCCTGGTGGTGCCCTATCCTTTATCATCGCCAGAAGCACGATTATGGCTAACTTTAACATCACATAAAATAAAAAATTACTGAGTCTAGAGGGCTGGAATTTGGTGTATGTCTGATGATTGGAGGGTGGATGATCAACATACCAATTTGCAGCCCTCTAGCCTCAGTAATTACTAAGATCTGAGGGCAGACAGAAAAAAGTGTGGACAGAAAAAATTGCAGACAGACAGACAAGCCGGCACAATAGTTTTCTTTTACAGAAAACTAAAAAGTAAGCAGCAGGATAAAGATGAAAAAGAGAGTGCACAAGAAAGTAGAGATAAATCATTTCACATTTAAGCAAGTAAAAGAAAAATCTGACATAAAAATACGGACTGAATAACTTACCCAACTTTCAGTTCAGCACGAGGTGGGATGTCGGTGGTTGTGAGAAAATAAAGCGCCTCCTCTATCTGCACAACAGCACAATTTTGCTCAAGGTAAGTTGTAGCTCTACGTACAAATCTCATCCAATTTGAGCAATCTGTAAATTATATTAACACCTATATTCAAACAGTCATCTATACCTAAATTATATAATCCCAAACTTGTGATACATTCATGATTACACGTTTCCCTTTATTTGATCTTTTCTTGAATATAAATTTCTAACCCAATAGACTCCATTCTAAATTCTGTATTTCAAGCTGAAGAATACAAAAATGGATATAAAAATTTCAAACTTCCTCCAGATGAACATAAAAGTAAAAAGTTCACTTCCATCACTTCACTTGTCATTTTATAACAAAACTGTCAGATTTTGAAGTTATATTCTAAATTTATTTTTTCTATAACACAAAACATCAGTTTTTTAAACATTTAAAGCAATTTTTTATTGAAACCAATACAGACTTATTCGTGGGCCCAATGTCCCAGATGTGTGATGTCATAAGTCTAATCCTTCGGTCATTCCTAGAGAAAGTTAATCACAGTGGTCTAAAAATACTTAACTTTAGAAAGGTAATCACAATAGCTAATAAGGACTGTTCAAGTATGTTCACCTACGATGCTTCAGTTAGTATCAACTATCAACTTTACTTTTTTGTGTAATAAGAAAGTAACCAAGAAAGAACTTTTGTGTAATAAGAATCTGACCCACAGAGAACTTTGCATTATAAAACTGTGACCCTGTAAAACCAAGGGGGATAAAAAGGAAGCACTTCTTAAATGATTGATAGGTTTGTATGAGTAAAAATGTTTTATGCTATATAATCTTGATTGGTTCATACTAAACCCATCAATTAGATAGCACAATAAAAATTCCTAGTCTTTGCAAAGATTGAAAAGATCCAGTGAGCAAATTAGGGAATGAACAGGTCAAATAATAAGTATTCAAATATGATTTACCCACACAGTACTTACATGTAGCTGAACACCTTTACCACATTTTGGGTAAAGTATCTTTACTTTACCCAGACAAATTTCAAAAGTGGTGCATAGATCAACTAAATATTAATGCAATAAGTGTAATGTTCATAATCCCGAAACACTGCACCACTTGAGAATGCATGAGGAATGAATGAAGATGACCAGGAAGAGGAGGAAGGAGAGTGTATCATAATTTCTGCCAATGCTGCAACTGACAGTGCCAATAAGTTCAATCCCATCCCATTGCGCATTATATCCTGAAGGTAAAAAGTGCCTAAGGTCACTGATACCTCTGTGTACCTGCATTCCTCATGGCAGTAAAATCAACATTCTAAAAAGATAAAGAATTTGAAAGGGTTAGGATCTCATGCCTAGTTATTCTTCCTTGCCTAACCACTTTTCCTGAAATGTAAGAATGTGCCTGAAGGAGGATTTGCAAAACCCAGTGAGGTTTCTTCTGCTGATGTTGTGACAGTAAGTCAATAATCCTTGCCTCTTAAGTGCCAAGTTCTCAAAAGATCAACCTCTGGTGTGCATGACATTGCCAAGCAGTGCATGCTACTTATTCACACATCTTTAAGATGTAAAATTTAGCAGGAAAGCATTCTTCATAGCAAGATGCAGCTAAGACATTCCTTGCAGTGGTATGTAAGGGGCCCTGATAAGATACCAGAGGACTAGGAACAAGCTCCATTTTGGTAGGTGGATCAACTCACAAGGGACTTTCTTGAAATAACAAAACACTCTCTCCTGAAGTCCATGAATCTAGACACTTCCATTTCCCAAAGTTTCAGCACTAAGGAGAGGACTCCTCTGTAACCTTTTGATAGCAGGTATTGACAATTTCTTCTTGAGGTGCAGATGGATAAAGAAGTCTGGAAATATCTGAATGGAGGCGCTGAATGGACTGGTGCCCCACTAATAGCCCAACTTTACCTGGTCAAGGCTGATTGATAGCTGCAGCACCAACTACCAAGAAGACCCAACCTCTCAGACCTCGCTGGATAATCTCCTGGAATTAAGGCACATGGTGAGTGGAACCTGTGGGCATGTGACTGCTTTGAGATCCTCTTCCAGTTGGCAGGAATTTGGTATGGTTCACCTGCAGCTGAAAAAGGTCAGGGTACCAGTCTAGCTGTGGCCACACAGAAGCAATCATCACCATAATCATCATCATCCTGAAGAGGCTAGAGGCTTTGAGCTTTGCTAGGACATGTCAGATTAGGCCAAACAGTGGGAAGGTTTAAGTGTCAATGTTGCCAAAATTGCAAAATATAGCATTCAGTTTCCAGGGTGCTGCTCTGGTTGAGCTGAGCAATAAATAGAATTTGAAAGAAAATTTACAATTACAGATGATGCAAAAGACAAAAGCTATCATGAAGGCCACACAAAAGAAGTACACATCACCAACTGTATTCTTTCATCTATCTCATTCCTACGTACTCACAAATGTCAATTCATAGCCTGCCGTTCACATGCACTGCCTGAAAGTGCTCATTCCTGAATGCTTCATCATAGGTAACTTAAGATGGCTACCTCCTGTCTATCACTGAGCAAAATCACGAGATAGAAGGTCAATACTGCAAGATTCTAACTCTGACCCTATTGTTTTCCTCCAGAAAAATTACCTCTTTACTGAAAAGTCCACATTTAAAAGTCTTGTTTACATTCGAATAGGAAATCAATGTAATCTGAAACTTTCCTATAAAACCCACAGTGACATAATCATCATAAAAACCTAAACATTAACCCTGATAATCTACCCTTACAATTACAAAAGGAACATATCTATTCCTAAAAAAAGAAAACCTTACCTTCATCAGAAGTGTCCACAAGAAGCAATCTTTCATCTTTCTGAAGTGTAAAAGTGCCAAGATGGAAATCTTCCTCATTTGAGCTCTCTACCAACATCCCTTCAAGAGGTCCAAATCTTGTTCTTTTTGGAATGGCTTTACGAACAAACACCCCATGCTCTGCCGAAAAGAACTCTAGTCACAAAATTTTTTCCTTACATCAAATATTTACTTAGACATTTAAATTCTCTTTCAAATATAAGTACAAACACAAAAGAAATCCATCCTAACTAGCATCACAGGATTCTCCCAATTATATCAGTAGGAAGACAGAAAATATCAATTACCATAATTTTCCAAAATAAAAGTTGACATGAAAGCAGCAATATATTTTTGTCAAGTATGAACATGATAATTTATAATGTGCCCTTAATGTTTTATTGCATTTATAAGAACAAAATACACATCAGTACGTGAAAGTCTCCTCTAAAAAAAAAACAACTTCACCAATCACAGCCTTAAATTCTGCATATCTTCCACAAGAACCCACCATGTTGTGAGTGTTTTAGGCTTAATTTTTTATTTACCATTCAGTGTTTTCATTTCTTTTTGGGGCTAATTGTTTTTCAAGTAACTGAAAGTAAAATGTAGGTAGCTCTGTAATCACTGAGTATTTTGCTTGGTTATTCCAATTAAAGTTGCTCTATCTGAGTTAAATGTAACAAAGCTTAAGTATCATGCTAGCTTGGCATAAGGTCAACTTATTAAGCCATGTAATGTCCTGTAACTCTGTACATTGTGAGTGTTTTTAACAGTCATCTCATTCTTGTTTTCGTTTTCGTATTTGGGTCTTTCAGTGCTGTAAATGTGTTTATACAGTTATAGGTTTCATAACTTAATTACTTTAAAACAGCGATACTTATTTATTCAAAATTTTGTTTAGAATCTAAGTTCAAATTATAATGACTCCTTATTTTTACATAGTTGATTTTTATGGCCTTTTTTTTTTTAGCTTTTTTAATAATTATTTTAACTACAAGAATTTTCTGTAATAGGACGTGGTCATGTGCATTTGATTCGGTGATATAAATTGTACGTATCTGGTATCTTGTAAGTCAATGGACGTTGTACATTTCTAAAATATTGTAAAATGGAAATAAAGTTTTTGATTTGATTTGATTTAATTTTCTTCAGTTATACCTAAGTTTTGTCATTACAATGATTTAGGATCCACTCTTTTACTTAATGTGACTAGATGTTGTGTCCCTATCACTTCATGAATTTCCTCTATTTTTTCCCTTTATGGTACAGTATTCCCTCTATTTAAAACATGGTAGATATCCTTATTTTGCTCAATCCACACTCCTTTTTTTTTTAAAAGGCAAAATAGCCTTAAATTCTTTCTTGGCCTTTCATGAAGTTTGAAATACATTTTGCAGCAGATGAAAATGTGATGAAGTTCACAACTTTATAAGCAAAGTTATAATTTATCAGGTGAGGCAGAACTGCACAAATCAGTGCCTGCTAACACCACACAGATAAAACTGCCAAGGGATGGTGCATTAGGTGGAAAGTCTGAAACATTCGGTCAACAGATAAAGAGTTTGTACCTTTGATATTTCCACTAAACTTGGGAATGTTAGTAAGTGAACTTCTTTTCATCAACTGCTTTTCATATGGTGATTCTTTTTAGCCTTAAAAATAAGCAGCATTAACTTAATTCTAGGTCATTTTGCCTTTCCCACCAAGCATAGCTGGGTGAGAATGCTGAGGGAGTTATACCCCACAACATTTCACTTTTCAGATTTCCAAGAACACTACCTGACACATGATCTGTTGGCATTCAAGGGCTGGGAAAATATGCAATATTTTTAACTCCTAATTATGAACATATTTCTACTGTAAATATATGAAAATAAAATTAAGAAAATACAGTTTTACTGAACAAAAACTAAATACAGTACTAGCCTATTCTAACTGAAAGAAAACTGCTCAAGTGCTCTTTATGATACAGGCAGTCCCCGGTTTACAACGGGGGTTCCGTTCCTACGCTGCATCATAAGCTGAAAATCGTTGTAAAACAAAAAATCATCAAAACCGTCAAAAATCCAAAGAAACCTTACTTTTAGTGCTCTGGGTGTATTGAAAATGATATAAACTGCATTTTTATTGAGTTTTTCATTAAAAAAAACTCCAAATTTTGATTATTCAGCCATTCTGGAGCCATATTTCTTCCGTCGGATTGGCCTATGACGTGTCGTAACCATGGAACATGCGTCGTAAACCGGGAAATAATTTCTGATGAATATATTTGAAAAGCATCATAACCTCGGAACGTCATAAGCCAGACCCGTTGTAACCCGGGAACTGCCTGTAATAGTGAATGTGTGGACATCATTTTTCTACTTACCTTCTGTAAATGGAACTTTGCGGATTACAAGATGCTGTGCTGGAAGTGAAGCCCATGCTCGAGTCTTCACAGGTTTATCACATATGGTCTGTATGCGATAGTGCATGCAGTCTTGGGAGGACTTCGGATCACAGCTTATACAATCTAGTCAAAATAAATATATTTTTAGAAAAACATACAACCCATCTACCATTTATATGACTATATGTCCGATATTCCATGAACTATAATACATAGTTACTAAAGCACTTTTCCACTATATAAAATAATTCTGTTGAATAAATATTGGCCATATGAAAAGTTCATCCACATACAAAAACAGACTTTTCTTCCACTTTACTTCTATTTGCTAAATATTTAAGCAAAATTTGTTCAATGAAATTCAACAGTAAAACTTTCAAAGTAATGCTTTGAAACTTTTCAGAAATAATTAGAACTATTAAAAGATAAGTCTGGGTTAAATACAGAACAAACTAGGAGACCTTGCCTTTAAAAATTACCAAATATAGTTAGATTTCACTACAATATAAAACTAAAAAATACAAACAAGTGTGACAATAACAAAGGTCCAAACACTGGTCAGCAGTGGCACCCCAGATAAAAAGTAAATACATAGTTCATTGAAAAATATTATTAAAATTTCAAACAAATTACCTTCTATATCACAAGATTTATCAGTTACCAACTGATGAGAAGATAGCGAATTCCATCCTCTTGTTTTGATTGTTCTATCTGACATTCCCTGAATGTGATGGTGGGGACATTCCATATTATACATCTGCTCACATTCACCACACCCTATAAGATATGGTAACAATAGTCATTCAAACTTGCATAAGCCAAAAAACTGTGTGAGACAAAATCGTGACATCAATATATTCTTTTCATAGAAACATTTTCCTATATAATTTCTTCATATATATATACACATAGCCCAACATTTGTGATTTGTCTGGGCACTGCATTTTTTGTCTAAAAGACAATAGAATTAAGTAGTATTCCTGTGCTGCAATACCTGGATCTTCAAATACCCATGAGACATCTGCTTCATTTTGTTGCAGTTTTTATCAAAATCAGCAGGGAACTCAGAGCACGAATGAGAGAAAGGAATTACCATGTGAATTATACGTTTGCATCATAAAACTCTATTTAGTACCAAACTCTCCCACTAGAATCTCTCACACATCCATTTCTGCAGCCATCTAACAGGTTGAACGAGGCACCCTCAGCAATGGGCACCATGGCAAATGAAGGGAGCCTAGTTTTGTGAAGAGCAACTCTCGATTTCATAGAATTTGCAAAAGTGCATATCCAGCAGAGGACATGAACAAGTGTTGGCCAACAAGTTACCAGTATACAAATTCCCTGCAAGGCAACGATAATAGAGCAGCGGAAGTTTTTCCAGAACAAATATTTAATGTGGATAAGACCAGTCTTTACCAGAAGAAAATGCCAGACTGTTCATTTATACTTCAGGAAGAGAAGGCTATGCCAGCTTTAAAGGTTACAAAAGACTGACCCTTTTGTTGGGAGGAACTGTGTGGGTGACTTTAAGCTAAAACCACTACTAGTGCATCATGGGAGAATCCTTGAGCAGTGACGAACATCCCCTAGGCCTTTTCTCTCTCCCAGTTATATAGTTACTTATTACATACGTAACATAAAACCCCATGATTCATCCTTCTTAAAAAGCAAAGGCAACTGGTACAATAATAATGGCTTGATGCATATCAACTATGGTTTAAAATTATTAATACTAGTTACTTAATACACAGGTGACATATGAAAACCCTTCATTAAACAATTACATGAAGATACTATGACTGGTTTGACTTTAGATAATAGTTACTGACAACCGTAAAGTATGGCACTGACTAATACCAAAACTGATAAAATATTTTCTTCCTGATTAAGAACTAATTACATTCAGTTTTACATTCTACTTGCTAATACTAATAAACAAATAAAGTCCTGAATTTGTAGATTTCAACTTACAAAAATTTGCCTCTACAAATGCCTCTACACTTTTATCAGTTTCATTCTTCTCTTTTAGCTGTCCCTCTGAATGACTCTTATCAAAAGGAAGACTCTGCAAGTTCTGATCCATTCCATCAGTCTGCAAGATCTGAAAGATGGAAAAAAAAAGTTTTAAAACATTAAAAAAAAAAAAATGGCAGGAATAAACTACTCTACAGAAACTGGCATATCAACTAATCAAAGTATTCAAAACCTCCACTGAGCATAGGATTTCCTACTTTACAGCACAGTATAAAAAAAATTATCTAAATTCTTAAGTTGTCAAAGGAGAACTGTGAGTTACAGGTTCAGTAGGTAAGATCATTACAAATTTACCCCACAAATGCATGCAATTTTCAGTAAATCTACAAATCCTACAGAAACTTTTTTTTTAACATTTTCTTATGCTAAAATTACGCTAGAATAAATGACAGACTTTGTTACAATGATAGTTACATTCAGGATTTAATATATGGCAGGCTTTAAAAACTATCAAACTCATTATTACATCATGAAAGGGGGACTCACACCAAAGCCTGACAAAGACCATATGGACACTATGGTATATTAGTCCAAGTTTTATGAGCTGGCTATATGGCCACCAACTAAATGTGGCATCTGCCTAGCTCAGCGATACTTGGCATGGTCATCAAAGTGAATTAAGATGAATGGAAGAAGTTAATGGTAAAGAATTTCTGTGATTTTCCTGGAGGTATAGGCAGAGGCTACTAAACCATCCTATATATCAATGCTTATAACTTGAAGGTTATATGATATATAACAAAAATTTAATTTAAAGTAAAAACTTATTTTGCTATTATATGATGTATATTATATGATGTAATTTAAGGTACAGTAAAAATATCAAACCTGATCTGAATCAGTAAGCTGCGAAATGTGGTGGTCAGCTTCATCTCCATCTGAAGGTTTGCCTGTAAAAGTTAAAAAATAAAAACACATTTTTGAAAAATATCTATCTTGAAGATACAAATCTATATGAAAGTTAAGACGAGTTTCAGCAATGTAAAATGTATACACCGTTGGATTCAAACACTATCAGTAACAAAATAATATATCAATGTCACTATATACTATATTATAGGTTCACAATCCCTTATCTGAAACCCTCGGGGCAAGCTATTTTTCGGCTTTTGGAATTTTTCAGATTTCAGAACTGAAGGTTGCTCCTAAATACAAAAGCACCTTTCACTACTAACAATAACATTCTGCAAAACTAAAAAAATATACTGTACAGCATCAAAAAGAACGGTAAAATGCTTATATACTTGCGCATCATGTGATCCTTAAAATTTTGCTCCAAAACATAACTTCAATACATGTCATGCATAGTGAAATGCACTTTCAGTAGATTACAAGAGTACTGTATATGCTTAATGTGTGCAGGTTTCTTTTTCGGTCGATTATACTAGGTAGGCTTCCTATGCATTATGGATGTTAGCTTCAAACTAATTCATTGGCCTTGGAGCAAAAGTTCAGTAGGTTAAGTGTAAATCATCATATTCAACCAGGATTGCCAAACTTGTTGCTTGTGTAAGAATTCATTACTATTTCTTACAATTAACCCACACTTGCTGCTGCATGCAAAACACTTACAACAGCAGATAAGAGATCATAAACCTGTATATGTAAACATCACTGGATTCAAACACTATCAGGATCAAAATTACACACCAATGTAACTATACTGTATACTGTGTATCATATGTAAACATAACTGGATTCAAACACTATCAATAACAAAATTATACACCAATATAACTATATACTGTATTGCATATGACATTTGGTCATTTCATGAGTAACAACATTTCACATTTGTTAAACGTGTACATACCAAGAGTCAATGTACCAGGGAGAGAGTCACCGTTTGATGAAACCATCATTAACAAGGCTCCATCACTAGTCTCATCTCCACCACCAACCAAAAGAGAAACCTTGAAAGAAGTTACCAACATTATTAGAATCTATGTTATTAGTTTTAAAACATAAACAGCTTTTGCTCTAAGTGTAAGAAGACATAAGTTATCTGTAAAAAGTAGATGTTGTGATTGTATTTTCATAGCATCACATGCAACAAATATTCATGATTGAAAGTAACAATATATAGTTAGGATTGTTACATACTTGATCTGGCTGAAGATGCTGCGTTATTGAATGCTGTTGTGAAGACCCTTGGAGTGCCACAGATACTTCAACATCAGATGATGCCAAATTCAAATTCAATGAAGACCCCAGTGATCCACTAACCAGCTGTTCACCATTTAGTAAGTGGTGGCCATGATCCTCTACACTTGAGAAACCTCTATGACTCATGTTTCTTTCTGAATTTTCATCTTTTACTAATGACGTAGCACTAAGAGCATCACTACTCAACGAACTTTCATCATTCAGTTCCAACACATACGACGAATGATGGCTTAGTGGATCTATAGTCTGATTCTCACTGCTTCCAGCAATGTTGTCACTACATACACTGCTGCTTCCAGTTACTAGTGGTTCACAAGCTTCTGATTCATCTTCATCCACCAACTGATCAGTTCCCTCTGAAGTAGAGCACCCTGACAGGCCTACACCAATGTCTAACAACGGTAAATTGTTGCCTAATACCTCAACTGACGCATTTAAATGTTGTCTGCTGGAACCTGAAGGCTGACCTAAACCAAGACTTCTGGAAGATGGTACAGCTTGTCTACTGTTGGTGATTCTTGATGGGCCTGGTAAAGACACTCCACTTGGTCCTGGAATGGCTAAAGGATCCGAGAGATATTCTTCATTAGGAGGACTGTGAACACTTTGCTCACATTTCTCACCACCCACAGATGACAAATTAGCATCAAGAGAACTAGCTTGGAACTGACTTAATGAAAGAGATATCTGTTCCATAAAATGTTTAGTACTGGCTCTTCCACTCGAAAACATTCCTTGTGGACTAACAAGCAATTCGACATCTTCACTATCATCACTATTCTGTAATCCCACCTCTGAAGTGGATATCTCACCTTGTTCATCTGTCATAACAGGCAATGGTAACTGAGCACTGGCTGTCAGATCTTCATCTGATTCATCATCGGAAGCAGGGATCTCAGAATCCAATATCCCTCTCCCACTTGTAGAATCTACAGTAGAGTCGAGTATGACAGCACACTCCAAGCTAGGAGAGACAGGACTGCTAGGCCCAGAAACATCATTTCCTTGAAATTCAACTGGTGTTGGTGGTATTGAGTCAATATGGCCAGTGGATGATGAAACAATGCAATTGTCAGTAGGAGTACTTGGTGATCTTAATGGAGACATGTGGCCACGGACATTACTGCTGCTAGCCTCACATCCTGAAACCATTCCATCTAATGCCTCTGCATCACTATCATGTAAATTAACAAGAGGATTTCCAACACCAGACGGCCCTGGAGTTGGACTTAAGTGTAACCGTATATCAGAAGAATCATCTTCAGAACTATTACCATTTTCTTTGGATATAGGTGACTGAGGAATGTCTTTCAGTTTTGAAAGAAGCTGCAAAGGAAGAGTTAAACTTGGAAGACTACCATCTTGAGAATGAGAATGAACAACACTCCCAACTACTTGGGCTTCATTTTTCATATTCCTTGGCTCAAAATGAGTATTTAAACACTGTAACCCACTAGGTCCTGCTTTTGGCGACAACTGTACATTGCATGAACTTGGTTGTGTTATGAGTTTGGGTCCCTCTTCATGATTTTGTTGTGGTGATCTCTGGAGGTTAGCTGAATTATGGCGAGACAATACCCGCAAACCACTTGGGCCAGGAACTTCATCACTGAGCACACTCTGACTTGGCTGAGATAACAAATGAGGATTCCTGGATTCATGAAATGATAGTCTGTCATGGTTTTGTGTACTGGGCTGAGAGATGGATATAAGTGAATTTCCACTTAACGCTAAACGTTTCTGCTTTGCCCATATGCTCTCAGCTGGAACATGAACTTGAGTATGTTCACTTTCTCTAACTGTTACACGAGGAGGCTCCCATTTAGGTTGTACACTAACTATTGATGCAGGTGAAGAAAATAAACTGTTTGGTCCTGCCATGTTATTGGTTCTACTAGTGCTGACCGATGAACATCCAGCTGAGCCTGAATGTCTGTGAGCCTCAGTTATTACTAAAGATCCACTAGCACTTGAAATACTGCTGGTAACTCCAACTGGAAGAGTAGCCAAAGAACTGGCATGAGATATATGGTCCAAAGGTGAACTCTGATGATCAATAGAGGCTCCAATTTCATCTATAGGGTTATTATATGGTGGGGGAGGAGAGTATCGAGCAGCAGAAGAAAGGTTAGGGTCAAGAGGGCTGACACGACGTTCACATTCAGCACTTGAAGATGGCTGAGGTGACAGGCTTCCAGAAAAGGCCCCTCCTAAACTCAAGTACCCCACCTATAAAAAATTATCATTATTAATGAGACTATTGAAAATAAATTACAAAATTTACAAAGTAATCCAATTAGGATGATAAAGGTAAGAAATAATAGTGCGAGAAAATGTAAAATTACATCCTATAACCAATATCTTTAATAAGTGACTTTTTAGGTATTAAATAACTAAACTATAAATATTCTCTATATTTTGCTTTCTCATTGATAAAATGCACTTAGCTTCACAAATTTTTGCCATAATAATTAGAGGGATTCTTCAATTCAAAGGTACACCTGGTTTTTTTAACAATTCCTGAACTGAAACCTAACAATGGAATTAAATCATAACTCTGGTTCTCATACTACTGAACACACATAGTAAACATTAATGATGCAGATTGTATATACATCATTAATCAGAATACGCTTGAATTACACTAATGTGAAGGGAAAAAATTATCTTAACATAATTTAAACATATTACTATCATAAACCAGTTTAGATAGTCCACCAAGTAGGCTAACACCTTTCAACTCTCATAAGGCTCACCCAAAGGATGAAAGATGAAAGTTACAGAAAAGTACAGTTAAAGTTAGACAGTCAAGTTCAAAGAGACTGAAAAGGCAAACGTAATGTACCTAGGGTACTTTGCATTTGTGGAACTGTTGCACCTACAAAATATTTATCCATTCTCTCAACAGATCATTTAATTTTTATTACATTTTATTTTGAGTTTCAAAAGCAATTGTCTATTGTTTTATAAAAAAAATATTAACAATGGAATTCTCATTTCACTATATGGATTCCTCCTTGCATTCACAAGCCTTATACCGTAAACCTTAGTTTGTATTCAAATACCTTTTACAGTAATTCTTCCTATTTATAGGATACTTCAGCAGACTTTGATCATAGGCCTGCCTCGTGAGCACTACAACTTTAACATACTGTATTAGAATGTAACAGCAACAAAAGAATGCAGTATGCACATGCCAACCCATGTACAAACTGAGAAAAACAATATCATACATGAAAATTACCATTTCCTGTGGTTAGTTTCTTTTTTATAAACAATTTTCTTTTATATACTAGTCCCATTAAAAAATTCTCCTATTATTGAATATCAAATACCACAGGATATACAAATATTTTCTCATTTAAAGTATTAAAACATATACAGTATATTTAAACATATATAATCTAGTTATCTATTAGGCTTGCTTTCATGGTAAAAATTCTAATATTTATCAAACTAGGACTGCATTATAGTACTACTAACTTGGTGCTGAAGAGGTCTGTGATTCCAAAGTTCACCATGATCCACATCATCTTCATCTGAATCTTGTGCAAGCTGACAGTTTCCTGATGATGACATTGCTGATCCGCTCTGGCAGTTGCTGGACATCTTCCCTGTGACAAGAGGATAAATAAATGAAAACCAGTTCCTTAGAAATGCTGGAATTTCAATTTATCAATACCAACACTTTGTATCAGTGGAATTCAAATCACTTGGGGAGGAGGCTGCTCTGAAAAGAAAGTGTATGACAACTTCTTCACCTGTTATTACCAGTACTCAGGTTTCCTTCACTATTTAAGTGAACTTATCTCTACATTCAACAGTAGTAAAGGTAGAATCAAAGAGTAAGATATGTAGCTGATGGCATTCAACATTTTCTCCTCACAACCATGCATTGCTTGAACAGATACAGGAAATAGATGAAGACATACACCCGATATGGATTCAAGCAAATATAAAATAAAAGAAAATAGTGAACAGAACTTACTGTACACGCCATATCTTAAAGGGAAATCCAACAGACAATCAATGATGCTGATGAAGATAATATTGATTAAATATCTCTGCTGCTATTTGTGGGAGCCGAGTCACATCAGGAGATACATTTAGCCTATCTGTCTTATGCTGGGTTGTGTATCTTATGTCCAGTGCTCTTGAAATTTGGGCAATTATAGTCTGGCATCCCACAGTCCTAGTAAGAAATTTTGTTCCTTTCCTATCTTTGATTATTTACCTTTTAGTCTATAATTTATTAATTTTTGTATAGTTGTACATTAAATATACCTTACTAGTTACAAAATTTTCAATTGAATTTTCATCTATTTTTCTCTAATTAAATATTCCTGATTGACTACAAGCATTTCAACCAAAGTATCATCTCTTTTTCTCTAATTAAATATTCCTTACTAGTTACAAGCATTTCAGTTGAAGGTTTCATCTATTTTTCTCTAATTAAATCCCTACACCTGCAGAGATACATGCTAAGCAAGTACACTGCCTTTTAACATCACCCATATTCATCCCGACTATCAATATGCTAATAAATCACAAAAAACATGACAACTGTTAATCACAAATTTACTTTCCTAAAGCAGAGGAGAAGTGAGGTCCCTTGACTGGGAAAACCCATAACAGAAACAGCACCCAGGTAAACAACATAAGGGTGTAACACATCAAGCTTACATAAGGGTGTAACACATCAAGCTTACATAAGGGTGTAACACATCAAGCTTGTGACTGATCTATTACTGATGACACTGATTGTGAAGAGACTGGCAAAATCTTTCACTTGAAAACCAGCCAATGGGACTAGAATTTAAAATGTGACTCGATGGGCCATGGTGTGAGAGCACTGACATAAGATCTTTGACAGGCTAATTACTAAGAGTGAGAGGAGAATTTTGAAGGATGCTGGTCTTTGCCTGAGAACTGGTCAGCAGCTTTATATCAAAAGTCAGAAAAACTAATATAAAGTTAACAGAATGAAAGAGTAACAGATAAATGAAATGAAGGTTGGCAAAACCTGACAACCAACCAGTAAAACTAATGTTAACATTTAAATACCCACATGGAGGGATATACTGTACAGTACAGTGTGCCAGTCTTTCAACATGTATATTAATGAAATGGGCTACTGTATTGCTATGGCAGGACTCTCACAGGACTTTCATTTTAAAATCAGCAATATCAGTTTTTTCTCTTTATACACCTAACTGTTATTGCATAATTCCTATTATAGTCTGTGCTCTCTCTCTCTCTCTCTCTCTCTCTCTTACAGTCTTCTTGTTTTGAACACAGAAAATGATAATCTGTCCAGGGTATTGGCAAAATAATAGATACAAGAATTCATATTTCCTTTATCCAAATTTTCTACAAAAACTACTTGAAGTGTGGCTTGAAGGCAATAACCAACAACTTCCTCATGAAATCAGACAAAAAATGGGAGCCAAACATTAGGTATACAGCAAATTACCAAATGCCATTCCGGACACTACCACAATTGTGATTAGTTAAATGGGTAATGTTCTTAAAGCAGAAGGCAAAATGATGCCCTCAGCAGACCTGTGTTTGAGCATGTTTTAACTGGCGACTGCTAATAATTCATAAACTGGTGAGAACAAAGAGCTCTTGTGTAGATTCACAATCCCTCTTAATAGCTTCCTTAGGTCAAAAGGTAATATTCTTTGACATTTGGTGATAAGGAACTGAAGATGACAATATTGTTAGCAATGAGGTCTTGTAAACCTAATTGTATAAATGTGCAACTTTAAAGCAGACACACACAGTGAAAAAGTATTAAAACTCCTGCATCCACAGTACACACTGACATGGAGGGAATGGGAATTGCAAGTAGATCTACGATACTATTCAGTCTGGCAGCTAGGTCATTGTGAATAAATCCTTGAAGAAGGAAATATGAACCAATAACAAATCAATGCTGTAGCATGACATAAAATTACATACATAATATAATTGTCTTACAACTCTGAAGAAAGCAAATACTTGAACTATGAAGCAGTTCAAGGGGAGGACTTAATTACTTTAATAAGAACAAGGGATCCCACTTCAGAGTGAGAGTATATTCTCTGTCAAAACTCGGACGTTGTAAAGAACAGCAACCCAGAGTACCTGAGGGTTGTTTATCTTAACAAGCTAATATTTGGGGTGGCTGATGTTAACAAGCTCATTCTGATACTGGCGGTGCATCTGTTTGTTGTCGGCCAAATGGAATGTCCCTTCGCCGTGTTCAGTACTGGGGGGTGGCTGATGTTAACAAGTTCATTCTGAGGATAGCCAATCTTTACATGGGTACTCTGGGGTTGCGGATCTTTACAACGTCCCAAAACTCTCAACAGCATTGCTCTAGTCAATACTGAAAATGGTAATCAAAGCAACTAAAACCGGTACACAAAATATTTGGACGACATCTAAAAGGAAAAGTAGCGTATCTGACAATCTGTGTACGATATCTGGAATGCTGATGAACCTATTTTCCTTAGTAGAATACAGATGTGAAATATATATGAAACACCATGCTGGTTAGGAACTGATCACAGAAAATCTGTAAGTGTAATTTTGATTTTAATGATTTTTATCACAGAAAATCTGTAAGTGTAATTTTGATTTTAATGATTTTAAGTAGCATTTGGGCAAAAATTATAAAGATTACTTTCAGTAATGTAGTAAATTACATAAAGGCTGCAACAATGCAATTCATTTTTACTTTCATAGCCATAACACAGCATTATAAAAATTTAAAACTATCTTGGCTTTCCTTCCTGAGAAATCTATTAATACTCAAATTATAAAACATGTTATGATTTATGATGGCAATCATTTTTTTATAGTACAGTATAATACACTGTCCTAAAAGAAAAACTTACTTCTACACAGGTACATAATCTATTTTTTATCCTTTTATTTCAAGTACCCTGTATGAAATAAAACCTACCATCTTACCAATAAATGGTCTTAATTTACATCTAAACAGCTAATGTTAATGATTTTATACAACTCAAGAATTCACTAAGACTCATTCTTCATTCCTTATTGTAGCAAAATGAAAAATGAACATTTTTATTTACACACCTTGTTTTCTGAGTTAACTTTTAAAACCAGGTGTAATGCTTTTATCACTGTTGCTCTTGCTAAATACTACATTTTGGATTTCTCTCTCCAGATATGTCCTCAAGTATTTTTTTTTTTTGGCAATGTGAAATATATAATATTATATATACTGATTCACTATAAATGGGAAGCAAGGCATTAATAAACAACCAAACCCTAAAACCTCAGCATAACCACATACAGTAGTCATGGCAGCCTTCAGGGAAATAGACATCTTAGATAAGAATTAATAGTACGAGGCATTCTGCTATATGATCAGTATTTAATCATATGAACACCATATTCTTTAGAAGCTTGAACTTCAAGTCAATGGCCCCTGTGGACAGAGTTCATCTTTAAAATAATAATAATAATAATAATAATGAATCAAATTCCATTTACAGCCAAGGCTAATCACCAAGTATACAGTAGGTTAAGATAGCCATCTTTCAAATGCACTACCCATAAGGTAGTCTGAGAGAAATATGTTAAAATAATTTTCAGGCAAGTGAAACCAGCCTACTGTGATCATAAAAAATACTGTACAGTTTAGCATAGTAGTATAGGCTACCTTAAGTAATCCTACCAGCTCCATTTGCCTACATGACTACCAAGCGAAACTTTGAAACTCTGGTTGGCTAGCCTAGCGGTGCTTATCGAAATGACCCAGGTTAGGTTTGCCTAGCCAAAATCATGTAAAGATATAGGGTATCAAACTACCCAGCAAATAAATTTGATCAAAACAAACCACTCATCCGATAACAAATGTAATTACAAAGGCGGAAGAGTATTCTGATTCTAAGATATGTACATGAGATGACAATCTTCTGAGGGCATCCTTATTCTGGCAGCGAATACCCACAGGACAAAAGATGTTTCCCAACATTTTCTCTTTCCGAAAACACGAAGCAAAATAAGAGAGAAGGCCAATCATAAAGCTTTACTGGATGGGACCCGCATCCTTTACAGGGGAAACCATAGACCAGTTAGAAATAGATGTTGGTGGGCAGTCATCCTCTCGTTACCATGGTCTCATAATAACTGCGAAGAGATCAAGTTTTGGGTCAAGTCCATTTTGCCCTGGTCGGGGGAAGACCCTTCACCAGATAGCAGCCATTTTGGAAACCGATTACTGTGCTTTGACCACTTCTATTGGTGTTACAAAGAAAAGTTATGATAAAACCCATATGGAATACATCATTGAAACTCACCCCGAAAGTAAAAACTATTCCTTCAAAATTTCAGGCGAATACACACACATAAATGTCACTTTCTCCCCTCTTCGATTGGGGTGGACCTGTCTGACGTCACATAAAATTATTGGAACAAAACAAAGAAGAACAATTTCGTAAGATGTAAACAAAACGCTTCGACAGAATCCACTCCTCCGTTTTGTATACCATATTTCCACATTATGACAACAAAGATAACATTGAATTAAAATGTACATTGACGATCATTTACCAAATAATTCAATTTAATTCATTTTTTCTATAGAATAACATAATGCCAATTTTGCTTAACATTTTGCTTTCACATTTGGTTCTTCGTATTGGAAGGGCGACCTTGATTGTAACAGTTCTTGGGGAAGCGTTCATTATTCTCTCATAATAAGCTATACGAAAATTGAATCCAATAGCGCATCCCGCATATTTTTGAAAGTTTCAGATGTCTGTAGTTCTGTTTGGAATGAGGTTGCTAGCCCATGCCCTTTCTTTGACTCCCAGATCACCGTAGCACCTTTGACAACGGGTTCGTCTGCTTAGGGCAGGTCGGGATCCAATCATGGACCTTACGTACATGAGCCTAATGCTCTACCATGGAGCTACACCACCTTACTCTTTTCAGCATAAGTATTTCGTTCGAACAGGACAAACATCATTTCCGGCTCGCAAAATCGCAAAGGAATATATAGCCTGACAAGTAAGTGCGGACTCACCTTGGATCCAAATTTAGCCTGATTGTGAGGTAACTTGAAGAGACCATTAAGTCTATTGCTGTAAAGAGTTGTGGTCTTTAATGACAGCCCCTGTTGTCTTCATTATTACTGCCAGTTACATGCTACGATCGCCACATATACTGTGTGTATACACACACACATATATATGTGCGTGTGCTGTCGCTCAGTGACAGAACTGGGCTCCTCTTTCTTACAATTAAGCATTCATAATAATCCAATTTCTCTTCCACTGCCAAGTCTCGAATTTAATGTGTGTGACTGATAAATTAAATATAGCCTCTGTGACTGTGATTTAGGCATTAACAGCTTCATACATAAATAGAAGACTCATCAGCTGCGTACCGAGACTTCTACAAACACGGTGCTATTTACCCTTTATCTTGCATGCACTCTCATTCTCCCTGGATATGGCCCTTCATTTCCAATTTTGATTTCAAATCTCTATTTCTATGAAAAAAAAAAAAAAAAAAATATATATATATATATATATATAATATACACACTATATATATATATACATACATAATACACATATATACATACATACATACATACATATATATATACATATAATATACACTATATATGTGTGTTCTGTTTCATTTCAATTACATCATGTTTCAATTTTTAAATAACTCTTACGTTTTTTATTGCCCACTCTTGTTTTTTTTAATATATTAAATTTTGAATTCTGTTACTTACATTATAAAAATTATTCAATACTTCCACTCATGTTATTATAAGAGCCATTACATATCGCTCTCTTAAGTTAACTGTGCCTGACAACCAAGCAGAGCTTAACGAAGGACTGTTTCTTCCTCACTTTGACTTTTTTCATTATAATTCCACTCCTGTCTAAATGCCACAATGCCCTCGCCTTCACTCTCTCCGCGAACTCCGCCTTTCAGCCTCCAGAGAAATAAGATCTGTGGTGAAGATGGCCGCCAGCGATGAAAGCCCAGAAAGGTGGGTTCATCTACAAGTTGTCAATATCCAAAGAGTAGTATTTTTGGGATATTAGAAGTAGCTGCCCCAGTAGGGAGGTAGTGCCGTCAGTGCACCTTAAGTACTGCACTGAAGGCATTACTTAAGGGTCTTTGCAGCATCCCTTCGGCCCCTAGCAGCAACCCCTTTCATTCCTTTTACTGTAACTCCGTTCATATTCTCTTTCTTCCAACTGACTTTCCACTCTCTCTAACAATTTTTTCATAGCGGAGCCGCGAGGTTTTCTTTCTGTTACACCTTTCAGACCTTCTTACTGTCAATTTCCCTTTCAGCGCTGAATGACCTCATAAGCCCCACCGCTTGGCCTTTGGCTTAAATTCTGTTCTATTCTAGAAGTAACCGGAATGACTACGTCGGTGGGGTTCTCGCCATCTAACCGATGGGACAACGCCCAAAGCAGTATTCATGCGTATGGGTGGCTTCTTCACTATTAACCGTTGCTCTATGAATGGTAATTGGTAAGAAAAAATATGAAGAAGTCTCCCCTTCCCCACTCAAAGGCCTTCTCTCCCGAAGAACTTGCTCCATACAGACAGCAGAGACACTTTGAGAAATATTTTCCATGGAGAGAACTCGATGACTTCCAGCCGTCACAGAGAAGTCCAATAGCCGAGGAGGCAGCAATTAAGCTAAGTACCACGTGGAGTAATTTCCTGGAGTGACAAAACTTACCATTAGCGTTGGCAAACCACAAAGTTTCATTGAAATGACTGTGGACAGAACTCCTAATTTAGTGTTGGGACAAAGATGAAGTGCTTGCCGATAAACACAAATTAGATGTATTCTACTGTACAATGATGTACTGAAACAGGGATTTAACTACTGTCAGTTATTACGTACGTAAACTGGGTAAGGCCACGTTATTAACAAATATTACTTCCCCTTTCTTTCATTAACATGATTTTATGTGTGGCAAATTAAATATAACCTCTTTGACTCTACACGATTTTACTGACCATGTTGATTCCACAATAAGCTGTATTTTGCTAAGTAACCAATTGGTTCTCAGCCGCATAAAAATAAATCTAATCCTTCACAGCCCTGATAATCAGCTCAGTGGTCTGAAGTAAAACTAAAAGGTTAACTTTTGAACGAGAAAAATCCAAGTAATATATAGAAAAGAAATGCGTTTTTGCATTCTATTTCTCCATTTAGGCGTCTTTCCTCTTATCATTTGGCTGTGGCCAGTTATAGGTGTCATACGATATAGTGTGGGTTGTCATATGGGTCGTATGTCTGAAGAATTGTGACGTGTCAAGGCAGGTGGAGAGAGAGAGAGAGAGAGGTGAGAGAGAGAGTGGTGAGAGAGAGAGCTGGCTACGTTACTCCGCATTCCGCGTATTCAAGTCTCTACGCGACATGTCCCCAACACCATTTGTTGTTAGAGGGCTGACTTTGACTTCTGATATATCTCTACAGTGACAAACTGTCGCTCCTTTAAGTAACTAAAGTGACAAACTGTAACTCCTTAATAAACTAGTGTCAGTTGTCGCTGCTTAAGTAACGTATAACGTTTCGGTTATTTAGACGAGGTAGAAAGTTAATATTGAGTTTCTAAGCATCCAAGTGTCCTTCCAACGAGAACTCCCAACAAATCTTCAGTGCAAACCTTAGCCCCGAGACATGGCTCAGAGCACCTTTTTTTAAACATTTTTATTATATATTTGGGTGATGTTCTTGTTGAAAACGATCACTGCTTCGAGCCGTGAGATTTTCCCAATGCTGTGTTCTGTTTCAGATTGATGCTGTATATGGTATGGTTATTCAATGACTGGATTCTTCTGTACTGTAATGGCAATGAACTACTGGTACTAATTTTAAGCCCACCTTCATATTGAAGGTAAACGAAAGATTAATGTTGAGGAAAAATTACACTAATTTTCTACTGAGTTCTCAAAGATTCTTTCTCTGTTTGGTTATGGTAAACTTTAACATTTTTCTTTTTCGTTTAAACAGATGATAGATGCATTTTCCTAAAGATGTTATTTGGATGAGGTAAATTTTCCTTTCTCAATTACTTGCTATTTCTTGTATTTACAGTAACCATCATCCATAACTTGTTTTATGGTTGTACCGTAAATACAAACTACTTAATCAGTACAGCGTAGCATATGTTTACCGGCCATGTTTTGTAAAAAGAGAGTAATAGAGCATAATACAGTAGAGACACAAATGCTACAGAGCTCCATCAGACCACACAATAATCAAATAACTAGGGTGAAGTGCAAGTGAATATATATGATTAATTACAACTAAACTGTCAGATGCATAGAACGTGAAACAAATGAGGCCAGAGCGGGTGGTAAGCAACCTTAAAGGATAAGAAAATGTTGCAATTGTAGGTTAATTGGCTTTAAGTGAATCACGGATTAGGGAGAGCAGCTGGGAAGTGTGCGTGAAAACCTTTGCTTCACAGAATCTGAAGAGAGAAAGTCGTTATCATCTCTTCTCTTTATTTATCTCCATTAATTCTTCATTTTCTTTCTTACTTACAGTGTGGCTCCTATCTCTCTCTCTCTCTCTCTCTCTCTCTCTCTCTCCTCTCTCTCTCTCTCTCTATATATATATATATATATATATATATATATATATATGTATATCTATATATATATATATATATATATATATATATGTATGTATATGTGTGTATGTGTGTGTGTGTGTGTGTGTGTGTGTGTGTGTGGTGTGTGTGTTTAAAGGAACTGATGCACTTGTGGTGATAATATCAAGAACCATTTCTGTAATTTCCTATTTCTTTTCGTAGACACAGGAAATCAGAACAATATCTGAATATGGTATAATGAAGTGCTGGTTTTGCTTTATACATCATTACCTGCAATGCTTAATTATTCATTTCAGACCACTGTTAATGTTAGCAATCACTTCAATTTGTCATACAGGAGCTCAAAACTAAAATAAGAGCATTATGTGCAATTGTACCACCTTATTTTCAAGTCCAATACCTACTGAGATCTTCACGGAAGGAAAAACAACTCAATTGCCATCGCTTTAAAACATAGAAAAAACAACTGAGATACAGTTCATAGCTTCAGGCCGTAACTTACAGCATTAAAATGTGGTAGCTTTATGATTAACTACGTCACATCTTTACCTTTTCCATTTTAGTTTTCTCAAACGTAAACTATTGTGCCGGTTTTGTCTGTCCGTCACTTTATTCTGTCTGCCATCAGATCTTAAAAACTGCTGAGGCTGGAGGGCTGCAAATTAGTATGTTGATTCATCTACCCTCCAATCATTAAACATGCAGGGTTGCAGCCCTCTAACCTCGGTAGTTTTCATTTTATTTTATTACATCGTGTTAACGTTAGCCATAATCATTGGCGGTATTATGGCCACCAACGATATTTCCGGTGGGATGAAAACTCGGTGCGCCAGCACCGGTATTTCTTCCGTCTTGATTTAAAGTTTCATGGGCCGCAAAGTGAGGTGGGCTCATAGCCACAGACATTATACCGAGACCACCAAAAAGATTTTGTGTTTCAAAATAACTGTATTCAAAAGAAATATGGCTCTCAGGCGCTGATTGTGGGCCTTTATACGCATTGGGGTACAGAAAACAGTGATTTCGAGGGGTCCTGAGTATTGCTTTGAGGGCCCCGGATAAAAATTGCAGTTGCATTTACAAGTGCCTTTAAATGTTTCATTCTTAAAAATTTTCCCAGGCCCCCGCGGCTGCTTTTCTCTCATCATGGATGGTGCGCATTGAGTCTAAGGTTTCCCTTCTAATCTGCACTGGCAGAAACAATATGATAAGAATCATCTTTGATAATCATACAATTTCTTCCACTGAATAAAGAGGAAATTTTCTCTAGGACTTCATTGTCTTATTTGACTTATTTAGAAATATTTCGGCTTTAGACTCAAGGATTAAGAGATGCATTATATTTTTTGTTAGCAAAAAAAGACATACAGTACATTACTGGCAACAAAGTTCATTAAAGGAAAATGTATGGCATCGGTGTGGCAAAGGTAACCATGTCACTAGACACGAAACAATGAAAAATAGCACGAGAGATACTTTATGTCATTCTTAAAATGTACAATAAGGTTACCTATTTAAGAGAACCAAATACACTATTTTAGCTTTCTTCTTACTTAATAACCGGAAATGAACGACATGAAGAACCCACGATCCATGTACCTGACATGCTGCATGCAACTTTTGTGCTTCTAAAAATCAGAATGACAAGCTGTTCTGAGTGCCTAATTCTTCCAAAGTAATGCTGACTGCTTGTCTTTTTCATTCATACTTTTGTTTATCGTGAAACGCATATGCCATTGAGACAGGCTTAGGTTTTCAGGTTACATTTGAAACCTTGCTGTCCTTCAAATGTGGAATAGAATCCCTGACCGTACTATATTCTTCGCTGACAAGAACTTTATGAGTATAATGTACGATCTGGAATACCGATAGAGAATTCAGCTATAATTCTGCTAAAATCTCTTGGAATGGAATATAGGAATGGAATAAAAGTTCAGGCCAAAGGCCTATGAGGCCATTCTGCGCCGGAAAGGAAACTGAGAGTAGGTAGGTTGAAGGGTGTAACAGGAGGAAAACCTCGCTGTTGCACTTTGGAATAATTGTTAGGAGAGGGTGGGTAGCAAGACGGAAGAAAGATAATATGAATGGAGGTACAGTAAAAGGAACGCTAGGGACCGAAGGAACGCTGCAAAGAACCTTTAATAACAATGCCCCCTGCAATTGCATTCTGTAAAAGTGCCCTGACGGCACTTTATTTACAGGAAAAATTAAGTGTACCTTGATTTTAACCGGACCACTGAGCTGATTAACAGCTCTCTGGGGGCTGGCCGAAGGATTAGACTTATTTCGTGGCTAGAACCAGCTGGTTACCCACTTAGCAACGGGACCTACAGCTTATAGTGGAATCGAGCCACATTATACCGAAATGAATTTCTATCACCAGCAAATAAATTCCTCTAATCTTCACTGGCCGGCCGGAGACTCGAACTCGGACCTAGCAGAGTGCTAGCCGAGAACTCTACCGATTCGTCCAACGAGGAACGGGATAAAATCTCTTGCGTATGGTTTTCTGCGTATGAGTGAATAACCCTGCTTTGATAGCTGGACGGAAGTGACCATAAATCAGTAATATAACGCAGCAATCGGTTCATTAAGCATCTGAATATTCATATCACCTGTTGATTTCCCACATTCAACCCTCTCTTGTGTTAACAACTCACTCATCCTCGTCTCTGGTGAATCTGATTTAACCGCCAGTGTTTCTTTAATAGCTCTCTTAAGAGAGTCATCAAGTTATTTCTCTAGTCTGGATTATTTTTATCGAAAGTCATTTTTAGTTTTCTGAAAAGAAAACTATTGTGCCGGCTCTGTCTGTCCGTCCGCACTTTTTCTGTCCGCCCTCAGATCTTGAAAACTACTGAGGCTAGAAGGCTGCAAATTGGTATGTTGATCATCTACCCTCCAATCATCATTCATATCAATTTGCAGCCAACTAGTCTCAGCAGTTTTTATTTTATTTAAGGTTAAAATTAGCCACAACCGTGCGTCTGGCAACGATATAGGATAGGCCACCACCGGGCCGTGGTTCAAGTTTCATGGGCCGCGGCTCGTACAGCATTATACCGAGACTACCGAAAGATGGCTTAGATAGATCTATTTTCGGTGGCCTTGATTATACGATGCACAGAAAACCTGATTGCGCCGAAGAAACTTCGACGCATTTTTACTTTTTTTGCCGCAGAGCTGTGAATTTACTACTATCAGTCAATACCATGAATATTACTCCAAAGGTTCATTTTGGCAAAACTGTTTAACTGACCGTTATTCCGCTCATATCATCTGACACTAAAACACCATCACAAAATCAACATTAGTTGCTTTAATATCGAACACCATTTTCAAAATACAGTTCTACAAGCAACAAGATGTTGATACTGGTAAAGTTAAACTCTCGTAACTGATAACTGAAATACATTTGAAGTAAAAGATAGTGCTCAGTCAAAAGTATTCACTGATTAACTGAATTATAGAGAAAAAATATTCTGTGAATGACTAAAGCTTGACCCATTTCGCAATCGATACTTCCTATGAGAGCGAAATGGGTCAAGCTGTCAGCCAAGGTGAAGTTTTTGCGATACACAGTTATAATCATAAGCATAAGGAGAAGCATTTCCTGGGGATAGAGAAGCAACCATCATAAATCACTAGATGACAAAAATTCACTGACTAAAATTATTGAAAACAAGTAAAAAATGCACCTGGATGAGAAGTTATCCAAAGTATTAACCATTTGTAACGATGCAGCATTTCGCAATGCAGATGGCAGACAAGTAATTAAAATGCATCGAAGTATTAACGAAAAAAAAAAGAATTTTTGAATAGAAAGTGTGCTTACTTCGCGAACCGTTCATGATCGATAATCGACCAAGCATAAAATGAACAGTTCCGAGGAGAAAGTTTTTAAAAGCTAAAAGGTCCTTCCTGCTCAAAATTATATCCTAAGGTGAAAAAATCCTTTAAAACTATTTACACGATATAAAAGACGAAACCAAAATAGTCATTATCATCATCCAGCCTGCAGCTATGCGCAAGAAAGGACAATCAACATTTTTATCAGGATAATCACGGGAAACAAATTCAAACTAAAATTCTAAAATATTTCTTTCTTTTCATTGAGCCTCCTTTTTTTGTCAGTCTCTTGCATCTACAAAAAAATATATATAGCACTCTCTAATGGTGGCTCGTCCATGCCTCAGTATATGCCACAAAGGGAATTACTTTTTACCTCTGAAGAAATTCCTTCTAGGATAGGGCTAAGGTCATATGTAACACTAGAACGCAATGTGCAGGCCCAGCATTAGCTTACATGACACGTCCATGTGCAATAACGCGTCACTAATCTGATTAGCATCAAGCTTGCCTGATAAACTGACCCCAGGCAGGAAGTCAGATTTCCTCTGAATGATCTTAGCGTCCTTTCAAAATCTTGAATAAATTCAGCTGCTTTCAGATAGCCTGTATATAACAAAACCACTTCACTTTCAAAAATCTCTACTCACTGTGCCAGATATATACGTTCAATTAAGGCATGTATAAACTTGGTTCATTAATTTCAAAAGAAATATGTAAAATTTTTAAATTTCAAGGAAGGCGGAAGATATGTATGGAAAAAGGATAATCACATTTGTAAACTGAATTCCTGACCACTGGCACAAATGAGTGTGTGGCTCCATCCCCTGGCACCTGTCAGTTGTGGATTTTTGGTTTCCAACGGTCTGTACGTTTGTTTTGTACTGTTCCCCTAGAATGTATATTGTGAATTTCTACCATTGCATCAGTCCTTCGTCAGTGGCAAAAAAAAGCCAAACAAATTCAGGACATACACAGTATTTATTTTTTCCTGATTTATGAGATAGTATATATATATATATCATGCATACATATATATATATATATACATATATATGTTTTTATATATTTTTATGCAGTAATATAATATGTATGTATCTCATAACCACTGGAAAAATAAAACAAAAAAATAAAACGTATTATTTATATATATACATATATATATATATATATACATATATATATATATATATATATATATATATATACATATATATATATATATATATATATATATATATATATATATATAGTATAGATAGAGAGAGAGAGAGAGAGAGAGAGAGAGAGAGATGTAGTTCCTACCTTTTTTCTACAGAGAGGCTATAAATTGAAATGATTCCTTCCTCCTCTCCTCTCATTCTGTCTCTGGGGTGTCTCTACATCCGTGCCAGAGACAGTCAAATGTAATCTCTTTCTGAAATGACTAGAGAGAGGGAGAAATGAAAAGAAAAATCCCTGCTCGCGAAAATCGATGGAAGAACTGCGGCGAAAAAACTGGCGTGTACTTTTGTACATTTATGATTGACATAAAAGTAAAACCATCAATTGCTATGACGAGGATAAATTTAGAATTCATTTCATGAATATAACCAGGTTCGAGGATAAGCATACAGAATTAAGTATACATACATACACACATACAATTGACAGTATTCTCTAACTTTTTTCAGTTATTTTTGTAACATTTCGTCATAGCTAAGGTTCCTAATAAAATATAAGACTCTCAAGTAATTTACCTCTTTCTTTTGTGGGGAGGAGGTTTCAGCGGTTGACTCTTTCAATTTCCCTTTTCAAAAGTTTTTGCCCCCTAGTATGACATCAGATAACGAAATCGTGCCTGAAAGTAAAAGAAAAATTAAAATACAGGCCACAGATACTGATGTTACTATTTCAATTTATGAAATTCTTATTTCTATACGATATACATTATAAACCGGGTATTTGTCCATCCTAAAGTAAGCAATGCGTTTGTTCACCAAAAAGCACGTATTTGTCACCGAAAGGAAGACGGTATAAAAAAAAAAAAAAAAAAAAAAAAAGGACCAACGAGGAAAAGAATTCTTCCAAGGGAACTTCAGGAAACTCGAGACGCGAAGGTTAATTCGAAAGGACAACTGGAAGGACAGGGAGTCGAAGAAGCGTCTTGTCCTCATATCCGCCGCTTTGTAAAACAATCGCCCTGACAATCCCACAGCGCGCACCCTGACCCAAGACCGGCAGAAACAGAACGTAAGTTTGAAAAGATAACTTAGTTTGGTTGGGGGGCACGATTCTACGGATGAGAGGCGTCATAGGAGAGATATCAAGGAAAAGAACAAATGAATCCTCTCCCCCCGCCGATTTTATATTATAGAATAAAATAGAATATAGACTTTAGGCCAAAGCCCAAGCGCTGGGAGCTAAGAGGTCATTCAGCGCTGAAAGGGAAACTGACAATAGGAAGGTTTGAAAGGTGTAACAGGAGGAAAACCTCGCAGTTGCGCTATGAAATAATTGTTAGAGGGTGGAAAGTCACATGGAAGGCAGAGGATATGAACGGAGGTACAGCAAAAGGAAAGAAAGGGGTTGCAGCTAGGGGCCGAAGGCACGCTGCAAAGACCTTCAAGTAATATCTACAGTGCACCACGTGAGGTGCACTGACGGCACTTTCCCCCTACGGGGGATTTTGTATCATACGTAAATGAATCCCCCTTCCCCCTGATTTTGTATGATACGCAAAACATAAATATGGCAACCCTTTGTCTCAAATAATCAATAAATGCTTCGTGTGTTTATTAAGTGCCTCATTACAATATAGTTTACAATTGCGTTACTCGATCGAGCAGGGTAACCGACAAACAATATCGACAGTTCTTTTAAATATTGAAACCTTTCATCATTACAGTATTCAGTATTATAAAAGCTCTTTGCATTCTGAAACCTTGTAATAACCTTTGTTTTTATCAGTAATGAAACAAAGTAAATGCTCCGTCCATTACAGATTACATTATCTGAGTTGGCATAATGAAGAGCATTGAGTTAGTTCTCCGAATTACCTACGCCACTGTTTTGAAAAGTATTTGTATGAAAACGTATAAATCAAAGCACTGAAACATGAACCAGAATTTAATTCTGCATTACTGAATGGTATGAAACTCATTATTTGTCTAAAGTAAAGCATTTCATAATTAATAAAGACTGGTTTCGTTACCTGAAAAAGTTACAGCTCCCAACTACTACAAAACTGAAACTTCAAATATGCGAAGAAGGCATTGGAAAAACTAATTTCCCAGATGATTTCATAGCATGAAACCTGGAAATACAATTTTGTTTGACATATCCCGTGACAGAGACTATTCCACGATATGCATAATAACGATAACGATAAGTCTTAGCATCACACGCTTTAAACAAAGGGTGCAAGCACTCAAGGAACAGAGACCATTTCCGTCTTTTAACAGTCAGACTGTTGCAATGCTACTTCTAAGCGCTACGTCCTCTTCCTTTCATGTTTCTGTCTCCTTTCCCAATATTCTTTTATCTATTCATTTAAGTATTTGGTGTTTCATTGGTCATATTTATCTACTATCTGTTTACGGTTGATTTTGCGTTTCATGTTTTAAATCCGAGTTTTCTATTATGTGCTTTTGCTATGCGAAGGCTTTTCTGGCAAATTAATGACCTTGGAGTGTTCACTATGAGTGTATATAGATTATGAAACAGAGTAAAGAGCAAAAGGCTTATTTTAAGTAGATAATTCTTATTTTCTCAATACCTTGGGTTTTTTGGCAAAATATCTTGTTTACAAATTACCCACGTTAAGTAGGCAATATATTTCTGGCAAATGAATGACCTTGGAGTGTTCACTATGAGCGTGTACAGATTATGAAATAGAGTAAAGAGCAAAAGGCTTATTTTATCTAGATAACTCTTATTCTCTAAATACCTTGGGTTTTTTGGCAAAATATCTTGTTTACAAATTACCCATGTTGAGTAGGCAACACACTGCTTGCAAACCTCAGTAACCTGTTTACGGATACAATACTTAAAATCTCTAAAAACAAAGTCTTCAAAATTAAAACTAGATTACACATTCCAGAGCTACTCATTATTGCAACATGCAAGCAGAATACATTTACTGTACTCGTCTCTCTCTCTCATATCTTCGACAAATTTGTCGACATGGTGTTCTCCTTTGAACCTGCAACAGCATCATCTACATATCTTTTATATATAAATGGTCTGAATTCCGAGGGGCGTTCAGACAGATCTCTTCATGAAAATGGAAGAATACATTGGCCAGGAGTGCCAACAGGGACTCGCTTCTCCCAAAACCTTTTTGGATTTAGCAGGTAAGATCTGAAACATTTCTTGGGGTTTAGTAAAAGGAAAAAGAAAGAAAGAAAGAATGAATGAATGAATGGTTGAATAAATAAATATATAAGTAAAAATAATCAAAATAATTAAAATATATGTATGTATATGTATAATTTATTATATAAATGTGCTCGTATGTAAGTGAACACACGCATACGCATGCACGTACGCACACATATATTAATATGTTATGTTATATATATATATATATATATATATATATATTTTATATATTAAATTGAGTTAAATATATATATATATATATATATATATATATAAATTTTAGTCATATATATATACATATATATATACATATATGTATATATGTATATATATATATACATATATACATATATATATATATATACTGTAATATACATGTATATATAACCATATATATATATATATATATATATATATATATATATATATATATATATATATATATATATATATATATATATATATATATATATATATATATATGTACATAAACACACGTCTGTCTGCCACAAGATACCTAAAGATACGATATCGATCGCCGATTTCCTTATTTATCAATTTATTTTTTGTCAGTAGTAATAAGAGGATGAAAGTTAAGTGACCATTTACCACTTGATAACTCTACCCAGGGAACCACAATCTGCCAGCAAATGGAGGTCGTTAACTTTCCTCCATTTGTAAACCATGAACTTCTTTCATTTTCTGTGTCCCAAAGAATTCTGGTCATTTTTAAGCATTTGTAATGTATAATTTACAAGGCCATTCTACGGGTATTTCAGATCCACTAGGTGTTTTTCAAACCGATACAGAGAATAAAGGAGATATATGTGAAATTTTGTCTTACACCCAGTGACATTTTTCATATCCACAGATATTAAGGCCCATATCGTTTAATATCTAATTCACTGCACCTCAGGAATAACTTACAATAACTTACACCAAAGGAAATTTTAACTGATAAGTGCTTCGTCACCAGTGGGATTTAAACCACACCCACCGGTGACAAAGCACTTTTACCAGTGATAATTTCCTTGGAGTCAGACTGTAAGTATTCGAGAGCCTCAACGAACTGGATTCCAAAATGTATATGTATATGTATATTCCCGAGGGCATGTGACTGGTTTAAAATGCATATGTATATGTACATGTATGTATATGTACATGAATATGAATAAGTTTACAGTTGGTATTTGTGTATATACATATATATACATATACAGTATGTTTATATATATATATATATATATATATATATATATATATGTATATATATATATATATATATATATATATATAGATAACATATATACTTATATATATGAGTGGTTTATTTTCTCTGATGTTCTACAATAATAGTACAACATATAGACCTTAATCTATGCCTCACCCATTTAGTTTTGTTATAAATGAAAAAAACTGATGGCGAGAGTGCTATTATTTTATTTTCTACATCAGTGAGTGTAAAAAATGTGGTTGGCGTTAGCCTGAAGCGAAAGGCTCATCTATCCTTTAGAAAGCATATCCTACCAGAGGTAGGTTTTCCTCTGCCCTGGGGCACACCGTATCTATGTCCATATCTTCTGGCTTGCTACCACCGTGGTAGCTGGTTGTTTTTATTGGCTGGCCTTAATTGAAAGTACGAAAAACTTCTATATATACATATAATTCTTGTAACCAAGTTTAGTATAAATGGCATTCGTGGAACCAAGGTTAGTGTAGATGGAACACTGGTTTGATAAAGTTCAGTCGTGTAAAAACACTGTAAAATTCAGATTAGGTAGCAGGAAGGAGATGAGAAAGACGTGAAAAGTGATAAAAAGAAATAAAATCGAAGGGCCCGAAAGTAGGACCTTAATATTAAGGAAGCGTGAGTGAATGCATAATCTGCGTGAAGGCGCAGCGTATGCAGAAGAATTTGATGTTCAGCTAATGTATGAAGCTGAATAATGTGTGTCTATCCAATATCGAGCACTGATTGTTGACTTTTTTTTCTCTCTTCCTATCTGGAACTTGCCCTATAGGGGGAATGGCTGAATATGAATGTATAAACACACCACACATATATATACACATATATGTATATATATACTGTATAATGTATATATATAATATATATGCATGTATGTATATATATATGCTACATGTAAATATCCAAGAGAATAATGAACAAGAAAAAAAATAAATTATTTGCTTTACTTGGCGAAAAACCTACAATTTTCTGAATAAATAACAGTGGGAAAACTTCCCTGAAAAAGCCACGCGAAATCGGGAGGCTGCAGATCTATGCGTGACTCGTCACATCCTCCCACTCCATCTCAGTCCCTAAAATTTACAACTAAGTAAGAGATGACAGGTGTTAGACTGCACGTGTTGGCCGAGTACCCGAACTTATTGATCACGGGGTCTCCGTACCACACCAACAATAACGCCGTGCCTCGCTCTCCACCAGTAAGATTGTAAGGCTTCCGCGGTCCTCCGTTCTCATTGGCTGGGAGGCTTCCCGTGATGGGATCCTATGGTGGTTTGCGGAAGTGGCGCACGCGCCTCATCACGTCCAATAGAATTTAAATTTGTATTCATGGTTGGGCACGATTTATGATTATCCAAACTACACAACCAGTGACATTACTCGCAACGCACCTTTGCGGATAATTCAAACGTCTGGCCTTCATGGGGAACGTCAAGTTTTCTTGGATCACAGGTAAAACGAAAAATAATTTCAATGTGATCTGTCACTTAGCGAAAATATGAGGGGATACGGTGCCAGCTTAAAAACTGATGTACGTCGTCTTGAGAACTATTTTTCATATGAAAGGGGAAGAAAGAGAGTTTGTCTATGTACAAATATATTGGAAAGAGAGAGAGAGAGAGAGAGAGAGAGAGAGAGAGCAGCAGCAGCAGGGTAGGGGTCTATTGGCTCGGTAGGGTTGATGGAGAGGGTGGAGTGAAGGTGGCTCTAAAGCTAAGTGTCAGCTCGTCAGTAGTGTTGTGGTGCCGATAGTGTCGGGTGTACACGCACAACTCTGCATAGCGTCTCCCTCTCTCTCTCTCGCTTCCCTTGGCACCTGTGGCTGCGTGGAACATCCTTGAGAAGGACCTGCGACCTTCCATCGACAAGAAGGATGGCGACCCACAGCGGAGGTGAAGCAGGCACCTGAGGGCCAACAGTCTGTAGACAAATAAGTCTAAAAACACGACGACCGTTGTCACCGCAGTTGCAGAAACGGCGAGGGTGCACGTAGAGAGCTTGTGTGTGTGTGTGTGTAAGAGAGAGAGAGCAAGAGATACTGAGACAGTGAGAGTCATGTGAAGGTTAACAGAAAGGAAAAAAAGAGGATGATGTCTTAGCATCCTCGTAAGGCTACATCACCTTTTCGGCTCTGTTCACCTGAAAGGATCATTTCATTTGTTTATTTTTAAATTTTTATTTTTTTTATTTTTCAAGGTTCATTAAAATCCCGGGAAAGAAAGGAAGGAAACACTAAAAGAAGAGGAGAACCAAAAGGTAAGGAAAATACTTTTGTTTATGATGTGTAGAAGCGGATAAGAGAGAAACTTATAGTTTCAGTTTCTTAAAGGTGCCCGAATGTTTGCCAAATATTATGGGGTATAATTATGTTATGCATACACTGGCTCTAAGATATAGGTACACTAATACTGACTTGCCGTATTTAAAAACAGTAAAAATATTTACACGTTTAATTATTATTATTATTATTATTATTATTATTATTATGAAATCTCAGTTACGAAAGCATGGACGACACATATTTCTTGACACACAATTTTATGAATGAATTCGGGACTGATGTTTTGTACCGCAGTAATTGGGGAATTATCATCATTGTTATCATTATACGTCACCAAAGGCAAAACTGATTTCCACTAAATGAGAAATTTTAATTTAGACCAAGTCTTGACACCATTCAATTTCAATCGTTCCTGGATCGAGAATAACACTCCAGTAACACAATACTCTACAAAGCAGTGTCACACGAATTTTTAGTAGAGAAATTATAATAATTCAAACGATCAACGTTCATTATTGCTCAGTTTAGTATAGTAGCATACTTGCAACAGAAAACTCAATTGTGGAGAAAGATTATCGCAAAAAGATTGCTGTTTAAATAAAATGTTAAATAAGATGAAAAAAGAAGTCTGAAAGTACTATTTCCTCTAGGCATGGGAACTAAAAAATAAAAAAAATAAAAATATAAATTCTAAAAAATCGTAAATTGTGGGCGGTGGTATCGAGACCCTTCACAGAGCAGAGTTCGAAGACACTGGCTGTGTTCATGATCGGGAGTAAGACGGCTCAGTGAGTGTCACCTGGGACTGGGGTACTCCAAAACACCTACGCACAACACAACTGAAAGGCGGCGATGTCAAGCACCCTCAGGTATTCCATACAGCCTCCTGACGAAGGACAAGGCTCTTGATCTTCTTCGAAATGATGTCTTTTACCCATAGTTCTCCATAAACATGAACCATACGTGCGTGCGGACATCATTAACGGGTTCCGCTGTAAACAATTTATCTTTTTCCAGCGTCTTAGTACTTCGACAAATTGGACCATTTCGGGTTCTATTCCACCTTGGAAGCATTTTTACTCCTTTTGGAAGCATACATGACACGATTCCATACTTACATATGGCCTCATTTCCTACAATAATAATTTTTCGTTGCATATATTCATTAACCTATCACTGGTAATATAAACAAAGGGTTCTATTCTGTGGGTATGCATATTGATTAATATACATTAAGTAATATTCTTGACCTATTCTTTACATATTTCTTAAGCGCTGTCGCTGAGTTAAGTGAACAATGATATAAATCAGTTTGTACTGGATCTTCTTGCCACTAAATTGGAAATCAAATATGGAAGTCAGATTATACATTAGTCTTGCATAATCTGTAATGATATCTGGACATGAAGCATGGTTTGACAACGTGACTATGTCTAAAAGATTTCGCCGATTTGAGATATAGCTTTAAGAATAAAGTATTAGGAGTTCGATGGCTGGACAAAGGAACGATACCATGAGGAAAATTATGGAAGTTACATATGGAAGTTCCATAAGTAGATGCGATAATGATGGAGAGATGGAAATGGCTTTGACATGTCCTCTGCATCCAATCCGGGAGAATAGTGGGTGACAGAGCCAGGTGGGCTCCTGTGGGCACCACAAGAGTCGGTGAAAGATCAAGAGCTACTCGGATGAGAACTGTGAGAGGGGAGGCTGGCGATGGGTCGAGATTTGTGGATGACAAGTTCGGGAAAAAAGATGACTGGCTGAATTTCACTGAGGTCCTTTGCGTCGCACAAAACTGAGGCGATGATGATGAATTTTGATCTCACAGAGTGCATTGCTTTTACGTAATACTGAATTAATTTCTTCATTATCATCGATCGTTCTTTGTGTTCTCTTACATTTCTCATTAACTAAATTTATCCATGCGGACAAATAATAGCGCCAGGTACATGCTATGTGCCTCTCATTTAGACAAAGGTAGACACCACCTTGTGATCTCTCTTCAGTGCTAATCTTGCATGTCAAAGACCTTTGCAACGACGCTTACAAGGATATGCGAAATAATTTTATGTTTTCAGCAGCTCTGCTGATAGCCCTATTTTCTTAAAAAAAAAGGCTCTACAAGTCATTTCTTCCTAAATTCAAGGAATTATGAGTTGTCACAATACTTCCACTGAGTTTACACTAATTTTTGGATCATATCCTTCAATCAAGGTTCGCTTGTATTCTAGAATTTACAGCAGAATAATCATCCATACATTAATTCATATGTAAGTTCACTTTCGTAATTCACTTTTTCAAGGTGTAACTATCTATGATAGTTTCGGTTTCTTTCACTGTCAATAATCTCCCTAATATTTAATTCCTTTCCTAACATTTTCAAACACCCTTTGCTACTTAATTCTTCCACTTCTTGGGATTAAGTTTCTAACTTATCCTTATAAACAGTTATATAAGCATGTTGCAGCTGCCTTTTCATTCAGGGAACTCTTGTTTTTCGAGGCAGTGATACTGGCATCTTATAAAGAAATTTAACCTCCATTTTCAACAAGCAGCAAATTCACTACATAATTTCAAGAACCTCATCAGACTAGGCCTACGGCTAATAAGCGTGAATGAATTACAATTGTCCGTAAATAAAAACAACCTAGCCTTGGAATCAAGGTCTCAAACTAAAATTTCCAGTTCCACAGCATGTTATTTCACAACTTATCATTCGAAAAAGATAACAAGTAAATCTCAAGTTGCACACACTAAAGCGGATTTCAGCGGATGTCAAATCTCCCAACAGTAATAAATGTTCGTGATTACTAGTTGCATTTTTTCAACCTCGTTTCTCCATCTTGCTGTCCACCGGTGTCTGTCCCACTTAAACCTGTCTAGGCAAATCCATCCTACACGACTGAAGGGATTTCAGTCAAACTTGGTACCGCCATAATACATCACGAATAGATGTGCACGAAAAGACATCATCCGTTTGCTCAATTTGTCTGTTCGTCAGCACGTGCTACCTTGTTTTTAATCGTGTACTGTCACGCTAAGGCGAGATAAAATCGTGGCACGAAACACCATAGATTATTTTTTTTTTACTGAACACATTTTGACGGGAGACTATTGTCGACTCTGGACTCATATTCAAAAACCATTTCAGATCTTCCATTGGTCGGAATGTTCATAGGCATCAGCTGGTTGGGAGTCAGTAGAGAACATGCACTGCTTTAGCAGCACTTTCAGAATGCTTGCGTTTACTAGAACTAGAACATCTCTCACTGGTAAAATCAATGGAAGGAGGCCGA
Source organism: Macrobrachium rosenbergii (assembly GCF_040412425.1). Lineage (NCBI taxonomy): Eukaryota > Metazoa > Arthropoda > Malacostraca > Decapoda > Palaemonidae > Macrobrachium > Macrobrachium rosenbergii. The sequence continues at coordinate 74,435,241 of NC_089795.1, forward strand.
GAGGAAGGCCTAGACAAAAATATATGGATGGATTGGTGAGAATGACTGGAGGAAGAATGTCTGCAGCTCAGTTGCTGCAGAGAGCCGGAAATAGAGAGGAGTGGCGAGCCATGACTGCCGACGTCCTTGGGGATATGGCACCTGGATGATGATGATGATGCGTTTACAAAATGACATGTACACTCTAATCGTAGTTATAAGCACCCAAAGACAATCTGGAATTCCTAAAAACCGTAAGACAAAATCTTAGGAACTAGATAGGCTTTTCAAATGTCCAGACATACCCTTCTTAAGTACTGGGTCCAGACCTGGGCCATCTCTGACAATGACAACACGATTCGCAGTAGCGAGAGTCTCTGTTCTCGTTCTCTTTGAAGGAGGAAAGTTTGGCTTATCAGTAACTCAGTGAGTGTTTCAAAGTCATACATCACTTCTCTGCTGTAACGCTGCTTCATTACTGTTTTCTGTGAGTTTAATCTAGCCACTGTTTCCAAGAGGCGCTGAATGCACGGCAATAACTCTCTGAGAGATATGCAGAGCACTTGAGCTACAGTCTCTCCATTTATCCTGCATGGAAAGGCATTTAGAACACAACCCTTCCTCCCGCTCCCTCCTTTCTCTTTGCCACCAGAATCTAGAATCCATGACCATTCTTTGTAGTGGCCAAATTTTACGATCTTTTTCTTTGTATATGGTTATATCATATGCAAAATTTTTGCCCAGTTCGGTGGTTCCCACTTCAGATTTCAAAAAAACAAATCAACTTGACTGAGACTGCAAAGAAACAAAAACATAAGTGGCTCTTGAAAAACGAGAGAAAAGATTCTTAAAACGTATTTATCTCTAAGGGAAATATTAAATAGACGGTCTACACGTATACGACAATATGTACGTATTCCGTCCATGCCTTGTTCGTATCTAAGGTTCATATACAACACAGTACTCGTCTATAATTAATGTGTAATAACCAAAATGGAGTGTTTTTCTTCAATTGTCTTCCATAACACGAACTTTAAAGTGGTAACCATAATGTTAAATGTATGCTAAGGCAATGTAACCGTCGTCGTATAACGACTCTAAAATAACAATTACGATGGTGTGGCGACATTGTGGTACCACTGTAACAAGATGGGTGTCAGTTACAACAATCGCTTGACCTAAAATTTCATCTGGTTAGAGAGGCCTCCAATAATGTTTTTCATACGTATACAACTGTCTGTCATCCAAAGTTATAGTCAGAGCTTTCAATCACGCGCATACACCTGTCAGTACGTGTAGCCTATACACGGACAACAGTAAGCATCTACAGCAATACACTTACAACTGCAATCTTTTTGAGTTATATTTATAAATATTTTTCTTTTCTAGAAATATTTTGCGTGCCAACGGTCGACGGAACAGGCATCCCAATAATATAGATGATAAGACAAAGCTGACAATCGTAAGACAAATATAGACTGTAAAGCAGTTTTCAATGTACTCCAGCCACGGATCACAACACATTTATTCACTTCATACCTTTTTAACCTTTATAAAGACCAGCCAATAAAAACAAAAAAGGTATAAAAAAAGTAAGGCTTAATTCGGACGGAAGCTCTAGATCCGCCTTTTCAAGCATATAATTGATAAGGAAAAATTAGAACAATACATGAGTGAAAAATCAAAGATTGGCAGTAGGGGGGAGTGAAACGGTGACCAACTCAAATAATAAAAGGGTTCGTTGGTTGCAAGAAACTAAATTAGAATTAATAGCCTAACGGATGTTGCAAGCTAAGAGGACGAAGGATTCTAATCTACTTCAGCAGAGAAAAATCCTCTCTCTCTATGTACTCAGCAAAAAAAGTCCCCGAAATCTCTCTCTCTCTCTCTCTCTCTCTAATGTCTCTCTCTCTCTCTCTCTCTCTCGAAACCTCATTCTAATGTAACAGCAGAAAAGTAACTATCCCCAGCTCTCTCTCTTTCTATCTCTCATTCTATGTAACTTCAGCAGAAAAGCAACCGAAAATATTCTCTCTCTCTCTCTCTATGCAATCTCAGCTCTCAACTCTCTCTATCCTCTCTCTCTCTCTCTCTCTCTCTCTCTCTCTCCATTCTAATGTACTTTTCAGCAGAAAAGTAATCTTCTCTCTCTGAAATATCCTCTCTCTCTCTCTCTCTCTCTCTCCTCTCTCTCTCTCTGTGAGAAAGAAAAGCAAGGATACCTAGCGGTGGAAAGGAGTAAGTCCTAGGCAGGATAAAGCGTGGGAGAGGGGAGTGTCATTGTCAGGACGAACAGCACCGTATGTGATCATATCAAGAGTGCAGAGAAATGATGAAGCACTACAAATATGAGAATAATATTCTAAGCCGCGACGGATGCTTCCAGCTTGTATCTTTTGTAATTAGGATTTAAAAAAAAATCACAAAGAAAAACGAATGATACACCTGATATTTTAGAAGAAGAATTCAGAAGAAGATTTAGCAATAAGATACTGAATATTTGATCTTCCCACGCCAAGTTTGAAATCACTTGAGCACCAAAACTGATACGCAAAAATATGGATTATGATTGAGAAGATGTAAGGTAAAATATTGGCATATTTTACCTTAATATAACAATACTACGAAATTCCAGTTTCTTCTTCCTTTAGGAATGCTCTCTCTCTCTCTCTCTCTCTCTCTCTCTCTCTCTCTCTCTCTCTCTCTGTCACACACACACACGCACACACACACTCGCATAAAAATGATCTCCAATCATCTACACAATTCATTTGCTCTCTAAAGCGATATCCAGGACCCTACAGGAGACTTGAGGAGCGAAAGAATTCCAATATGCTATATCCCTATTTGCGCGATTCATCCCACGGGGATAAAAAGAACCATCTTACAACTTCCCGTTACGGAGTTACTTAGGAAGTTTTACTTGATTCGGCCCACACAAAGAGTGCGCTGTCCCTCGTAACCTGTTTACCCAAGGCTCCATTTATGCGTTAGTTCCTCCACGGAAGGGAGATGGGACAGGAATGCGTCATTAAGGCTCTTATGACATCAAAGAGAGAGAGAGAGAAGAGAGAGAGAAGAGAGAGAGAGAGAGAGAGAGAGAGAGAGAGATTCTTTACCAGCTGTTTGGGAGTACACACTGGCCGTTACATAGGTATAAACTATATGAACTTTGAAAAATTAGCAGTCAGAACAAATAATTGTAACAACAACGACTAAAACAACAAATGTAACACTAAGTGATACAATACAATCATACTTACACAAGTCTCTCTGTAACATCAGTTACCCTTCTTCACTTAATAAAAGAGTAGGCTACATCTCAACGTAACAGAGAGAAAACCTGCATTACATTCCTTTAGCTGGGGGTCTTTGGGTATTAATTAGTTTCTAGATAATTAATTTCAGAATTAATCACGCACAACATACGACCTTCTACAGAACAAATTTGCGACATGCTAATTCCTAATCCATTTTGACTGCACGTTGTAGCTGAGAATTTTAAATATGCGTTTCTTACCTTTTATGCTCAGCTTCAGTCTCTGATAATTATTACATCAGTCTTTTTTCTGAATTTCCAAAAATATTCCCTAACTTCCTGTGACTAATTTCGCTTACATGAATGTATAAACACTGATATCACGTTTTGTGATGTGGATCAATACTTTCATTGCCAATACACTTTCAAAGGCAAAAGTAGGACTACGAATATGCTAAGGACATGCAAATTATATTGTCTACGACATGCGATAACAAAATTTTCTCTTGTAAAAACTCAACTTGTTTTCAGCATAATTACTATGATTACGGTCAAAATACCGGCGTTGAAGTTGCAAAAGCGTATATGTCTACAAATAACTAAAACAAAGCATTGCAACTCATCAAGCCGAGATACAAATCCGCAATCAATATCGAGTTACGAACACTTAAATAACGCTAACTACAGAATTATCATTTGCCGTCCAACTGTTTCCTCATACGGCAAGAACTGGCAATCCACTACGTTTGGGTCTCTCTCTCTCTCTCTCTCTCTCTCTCCTCAATAAACTCTAACTGGTAGTTTTGACTGAAAATAACTGGAGAGCGATCGCCTCCTTCCTATTCATTTCAAAACTTGAGCAGTGCGTTATCAACACGTCAGCACTTTCTTTCATAAACTGTCCAGGAACTTGACAATATCTTACCAAAAGTGCTGGCCACTTTCACGGAATCCTCTTCTTGCATCAAAATCCCGGGAAAATACGATGGCATTTGTTTACCGGTTTATGATGGATGCATAAAGATGCGAGAGAGCGGATAAACTTGACTCTGTATAGATACGAAAGTACAAACACGACCCAAAATAACCGAAGCAGTGTTCGAAAGTTCGTGAAGCCATAAAATCGTGTTTATTCGCCTGGAATGAAGCAGATCATCTTGAAACACCACACAGCCTTCACGCTACAGTTTTACGTCCCCTGACTTTTAGCATATTGCTTTACTGGAACAAAACTATTTTCATGTGTCAGGTAAACTGGTTTCATAACAACAGAAGTCAACAACGCCGGAAATAAACGGATAGAGAAAGTAAACGGACAGATTATATACGGGCTTAGGTACAATTATTTAAGGCTCTTTAATTAAAAACAAGGCGATGAGAGGATGCGACCATGTGCATATATACGCCAAAATATAAGGAAAATATTTATTTATTTACAAATACCAAAATCCTTTAAAATAAGATTACACAGTAATATACAAAGTAGACAGAATTAAAACCTGAAACGGGAGTAGCTTAGCAAGCCTCAAGAGCTCTGGAAAGAGATTCATTACCATCATCATCTCTGCTCTCCAAAATGACACTTCCTCAGGTTCAGAAATTCCCGATACTATAACCTATTACACGGCAGCCAAACGTGCACCAAAATTAAAGAAAAATAATTCAGAAATTGATAATATTGGAAGCGCTATCAGTTTATGAGTGTGCAATGCATCGATGTAGTCTGTCATGCATAATCGATGAAGATTCCTTTTGCATAATCAAGTTTTTTCCACGTCACTCAGGTTATTGTTACATTATAACATTCTTCTCCTCATCATGAGAGAGCTGAAATTCCAGAAGAAATTGAGTAACGGAATAATTTTACAAAAAATGAATCGTTTTACGATAAAAGCCGTATATTAGCAACTCCTCCCTCACACCCCCCCGCACAGACACACACACACACACCCACAAAAAAGGGAGACAGAGAGACACAAAAAGGGTATAAGCGACGACAGGACATGTTTGCGTCTGTCCTTTTGCTTACATTATCGAACGACCTGCTGCATGCAAACGATGTAAAATTTACATGGCCCGTCACCGGAGCATTTTAATGGCCTCAAAATCTGGTTTACCCAATATTAAGCGGATAATTCTCCAGACCCATACGTTAGGGCTTGCATGCCCTTCATACTTAAGAAGTAACATGAATCACTTTTTCACTGCACACTTCAAGAATTAACATGAATACTTTTCCTTTCAAATATTAAGAGGTAACATGCATTACTTTTCATCAATATACAAAGAGAAAATGTAATGACCACCATCAACTTGATACTGAAATATTACCATACTACTTATAATTTGAGTAAAATAACTTGGGAACATACAAAGAGAAAATGTAATGACCACCATCAACTTGATACTGAAATATTACCATACTACTTATAATGTGAATAAAATATTTTGGACAACTCTAGAATCCTGAAGAAAGGAGTTCTAGAGACTGAAACGTCAACTAAATGTAGCACTGAACTAAGTTGATTTATCATCTGGATATAAACACTAAGAATTATAAGTCAGTTGCTGGATGTCATTGACTAGTGAAAGAAAGTATTTTATTCAAGAGGCTGACTATTAAAATTCTAGCGGTCAGAATGCTTCCTCGTGACCGGCGGGTTGGACCGGGTTCGATTCCCTAGAGGCAGACCAGTTTAGTCGTTGTTCTATGAAACCCTTCTGATGAATTAGGAGAGATTTTGTCCCTGGTAGTTAGTGGATTGTAGTATTGTCGTAATCAGGGTGAAGAAAAGCATAAGGTTAACAGCCTCTTTCTATAAGACGTTTCAAGGGTACAGAAACGGATGGTTGATTAATATATATATATATATATATATATATATATATATATATATATATATATATATATATATATATATATATACACACATACATATATATACCATATATATATATATATATATATATATATATATATATTATATATATATATATATATGTATGTGAAAGTATAAAAAAGCCCATAAAGTCCACTATTTAAAGTTGCAACTGTAGTGAACAGGGGCACAGAAGCAAGTGACCCACGGAAATATATGGTTGCAACGTTTTAAATAGTGTTTATATGAAAATTTATATTCATATTACACTGTGTTATTACAGGAAAAGACATTCATATATATATATATATATATATATATATATATATATATATATATATATATATATATATATATATATATATATTATTGCAATAACCACAACAGAATATTAAAATCTCGAAGAAAAACACAAAAGTTATCAACCTCTTCCCTGTAATTTCAAGGGTACAGAAACAAGTGGTTAAAAAAAATAGTGAGTGTGTGTGTATGTATGTATATATATATATATATATATATATATATATATATATATATATATATATATATATATATATATTTTATATAAATATAATAAATATCATTTCAATACCCATAATACCCTTTTAAAATCTCGAATCTTCACACTTTTTATACACTTCTCACTAACCAGCCTCTTTCTCCGAGTAAAACTACCCTTGCTGTTGCCAAGAACGAAAAGTAAGCAAGTACCTTACTGACCAGAGCGGAAAGAGCCCACAACCAACACACGTGAGCCAAGAAAACAGAGGTCTGTTGTTTACTACCGAGAGGAGGCTGCTTCGCCGAAATGTGTACCAGCTTCATAACAATTCCCACCGAGAAAGAAACAGATCCGGCCACTCTCTATATCGGGATCGCCTCAGTACGGTACCTCGAGTGTTTCTGAGTGGAATTTGGATTTCCTAGTAGGAGAATTACGTAAAGTTGGAACAGGAACCAAATGTCGGATTTCCTAGTCTTTGAAAAATAATTTGTGAGGATAACAGTGACTACGTACTTTTATATGGGCTAGTTTTATCAAGCGTTTATCGCACTGCTTTTAGAATGCTGATAAGAACAATTATAATGCAGATGTGCGGAACGAATCCCCAACTACTTGGTATCTTATCACTGAAATGTTCTCAAACCCCCTCCATTACCATTCCCTTTTGTATTCTGAAAACATTCGACCTTTCATGTCCTGAAAACATTCGACCTTTCATGTCAATTAAATTTTCTGCGAGTTTCTAGCAATTAGCCTCCCCGTATAAAAACTTCCACGTCAAAGTGTTTCTTTCTCAAGGGCACACTACTAGATTTCTCTCTGCCGATTCAAAATTTGTTACACCGATGTGTGTGTACATATATATATATATATATATATATATATATATATATATATATATATATATATATATATATATATATATATATATATATATATATATATATATATATATATATATATATATATATATACTATATTTGTTACACTGGGAATATGTGAAATCCATATATTTAATGAAATTCTAGGGAATTTGTATAAATATAGCAACTCGCTCTGGAACATTTGATATGTATATAGGGCTTGTACTACATTGCCGAAACAGTGATTCATCTACACTGTTTCGCCGTGTTTAAATACTAGCCCTTGAGAGGTGCTATTTCTCCGTGTTTAGTGCTAACCCTTCCAGAGGATCTAATGATTCCTAAGTGCATTTGACCCTCAGGGGCTAGTACTAAACAGGATTCATCGAGACAGTGTAGATGAATCACTGTTACTCCGTGCTTAGTGCTGGCCCTCAGGGGATCAAATGCTCCTAAAATTTGTCATTTCTAAACAAATTCCTTAGATGAAACTGTTCACGCCTTGCTTTTCACATATTCTGAATCCTACAACAAACACACACAATATATATATATATATATATATATATATATATATATATATATATATATATATATATATATATATAATATCTGAAATAGAGATGAAAAGCGAAAAGGAATAAACGATTCTCTAGCGGTGTGGGAAGACGGACTCGTTGCTAACCTGGTCGTAACATAGCACCCACTGACGTAAAGAGAGACAGCGAATTAATTATGAACGCGCAATCCAAATAACGCCCCAATCAAACAGCTCACATGGCAAAACGAACACATTAACCTAGCTCGCTCAGCCAAGGCCATGTCGACAATAAATAACGAAGACCGAATGTAAGATATATTGCATAAACTGCACTCCATTTCACTTCCACTAACGAGTACTTCACGTCTGTTTGTTAGTCCTTTATCCATGCATTCCAGTCGTAGTTGGTCTGTACAGAAAATCATCGGTTGAAAAGCAAATCTGACCGTCTTCCTCTGGAAGGCCCAGATGGGAAGATACTTACGGCAAAGGGAGAAAAACTGAGGAGCGGCATCAAAGTAAACAATGGAGGCGACTTTTTGCGCCACTTCTCTCTCGTCCTTTTGTGCTCTTGTTTTCTTCTTTTTCTTTCTCTTTCGGCGGCGTCAGTCTTACAGCAGTAGACACTTAGGCAGCGACCCACCACCCTCTAGAGCTTAATCTCACTTTTCCTTATTCTTTGATTAAGAAGGGATACAAGTCTACTCAACAGCTTCACTTCTAATTTTGAGGAGTAGAACAGAAGAGAATAGAATATAGGATTTAGGCCACCGGCCAAGCGCTGGGGCCTCTGAGGTCATTCAGCGCTGGAAGGGAAATTGAAAGGTGCAACAGGAGGAAAACCTCGCAGTTGCACTATGAAACAATTGTTGGAGAGAGCGGAAAGACAGATGGAAGAGAATATAAACAGAGTTACAGTAATAGGAATGAAAGCGGTTGCAGCTAGGGGCCGAAGGGACGCTGCAAAAACCCGTAAGTAATACCTACGGTGAACTCGTGAGGTGCACTGACGGCATTAACCCCCTACGGAGAGCTTTGAGGAGTAAGCTGCAACATATACATATATAAATGGTTTATCGGTATGAAAGATACAGAAAAACAAATGATGGATATATATAGTTCGCCCTCAGACATACATAAATAGATGAACAGAACCGATAAGCGCTTTCCTCCATGTAGTGTTAAGAACGTTTTGGTAAAGGGTATGCGGACATGACTATGCGACCATACGGTACTTTCAATAACTCTGGTGGAATTACCGAACACGTATCCGGCTCCGATTGATTAATTTTTGGGTCGGCACAAAGCATCGCTAATATCCGGCTCCCAACCCCCACAGTCTTCATTGTTCAACACGCGGACGTCGCAGATTCGAAATATCTCTGATGAAATGAGACCCTTCCTTCAAAGCGGTATTATTCACTGAGACACCAACGATTAACCGCAGTTTCCCTGAAAAACAGAATTAACGTTCTTGACTTATGGACAATTAGGGCAATAGTGACACTAGTCGGACCTAATACCCAATACTGCATGACGTAATACGGTCTTATAGAGAAGAACTCGTAATACGAGAAAGCGTAGTTTTTTAGTAGTAGAGTAAGTTATTTGTTAAGTTTCTTACTAATTCACCCACGTACATATAATTTGCCAAAGGTGACGAAATGCTGCTGATGGGACTTCGGTGTGATTATAAGAGGTTGATGCTGTGGAGGATTTCTGCACTGGGATTTCAGTCTTGATTCAGCAGCTAAAGGATAAACATTTCAGGGATTTGTGTCTTTTTTCTCTGGAGCCACCAGTAGAAGGGGATCGGCATGCTGCTTACACACACACACACACACACACACACACACATATACTGTATAGACACGTATGTATAAATATTTTATATAAAACACTGGTTGTCTCTAGAGGTCAACAAGAGAGAGGATATTTGAACGTGTTTCTACTTGAAATGCTGAATCAAGGCTGAAATTCCAATGCAGAAAACTTCCACAGCATCAGCTCCTGACGTATATCTACACAGTAGCCTCATCCACAGCTTGTCGACACCCCAACACATAAGATCATCACGCACGAAATCAGAACTCTAGTTGCAACAACCTATATCGCGCCTTCTAGGAAGCTCTTTCTCGGTCTCCCTCTAATCCCTCCTCTCTAAGCTTTCGAATTAGACTCCCTTCTCACTAACCTCAGGCTCTCCACCCCTCAAACGTGACCAAACAAACACACCAGATTCACTCTTCCGAGTATGCTAACTTTTACCGCATCTTCATCTGAATGTTGACCTTTCACTTTTTAAACCATCTTCCCCTGATTTGTTTGTTTGTTTTTTTTTCTCTTCCCATTCAAAAGCAACACTTCACTTCCATAAAGAAGAGTTGGCTTGACAATCCCTTTATACATCGTAATTTGTGCTTCTATAAACACGCTTCTTCTCTTCCACCCCACCTATCTTCCGAATTTCATTTAGCTCATTATTTTGCTCTTGTTATGATTCACTTTCGTCTTTTCTCCATAAAAACCACTTTAGACTTTTTTTCGCCAATCTCTGCAACTTCTCATCGTCGCTAAAAAAAAAAAAACGGTGTCGTTTATAAAAATCACCCACTCAACATTCCATTCACAGAACATTTTTTTATTCAGTAAATTTGACACCTACTTATGTCCTCTTCCTCAGTACATTCATCGGTCACTACAAAAATTCTGAACAGAACTTTTTAAGGTTCAGCTTTCTTTTCCAAATACTTTGAGGACCTACTTGAACCTCTAACCAGCCACTCTCTAATCTACGTATTCAAATATAAACTGTTCTTTCACCATGAAATCTTTTAGCTGATATAGGGAAATAACTTATGCATGCCCCCCACTATGAATCTCTATCAATTTCATCATAAACTCTCTGTGGGTCCACGTGCATCCCACTAAAAATTTCGACATAACTCTACTTTTCATAAAACTGTTTCAATATAAACTACTGATCGTACACATAAACACACACGCACATTTACGACCTCTGCTTTTGTGACTCCACTTATCCATTTATAAATTCGCACCCTTAAAAAATAACGTTCATGGCATTTTCAAAATTTCTGTAGTCTTTGATCTTGAAGTCTGTCAATCCTCAACTACCAGCGAATACATATTACTGAATGGGGACTGACAAGAACTACGGAGGCACCTTGGTCCAGACTAGCATGTAAATCCATCATACTTACGACAATCGCATGAGAAATAAAATTAAAAGTCTTTTGAAGAAAAACACAGGAAGAATGCGAAGAAAATGGGGAAAAAAGCAAACAAACATGCCGCAGGATTTCCCCGAGTGCCACAGAAAAGTCTTTTCTAAGAATTTGATGACTTCAACTCCCAAACGTTTTACGAGCACCCGCCTCCCTTCCTATCATGCAGAGGTTTATACTACGCCTGATCATTTAAACAGTGGCCCTGCCCTCCCACAAGGGAAATATAAATGATTCAGGTTTTACGGAATGCAGTGAAATCCGCAATAACAAGTACAAAGTGCCAACGATAAAGCAGCAAATTCCAGTGGGACTGTACACAGTCTGCGCACCTTATGTATCGAGAATTCGATGTTATTTTGTTCTCAGTTTTAAGCCTCATTTGTTCATATAAACTTGAGTAACGATAAAGCACAAGAATATTGATAAAATCGTCAATACAGAAATAAACGTTGTATATATATATGGTCAGGTCAGACTGTTTCTACGATATTGCATCAAGCTAGTTTCGTGCGTGGACAGTTACGTTTCTGCATATACGTTGCAGTAAAACAAAATTTACAGAATGATTAAAAACGACTTGACAAGACAACACTAAACTAAAATGGACCAAATCTTAAATACCTACTGTCATGTTAAGACAGTAAATATTGATATCAAAACAGGGTGTTGAACTGGCAGCACTGCGATAGGGAACTTTCATTTAAGAACGATATTAAACGGAAGTTTTAGCTGATTAAGAACCATCCTGGAATGAGATTCATGACAGGTATGAAAACTGGATCAGCTCCAGATTGTGAAATTTTACAATGACTTCACTTCAAACAATCTAAACTTATTGTAAAGTTTATTTTATTTTTTTTTTTTTTTACTATGGACATAAATTGGCTAAACTATAGAAAGATACGAAGTTATTCATTCTTTTAAATGGCGATGATTTTATTGCTTTTTCCATGGAGTGATTCCCTTCTAATAATCAGAAAAACTCCACCTTTTCAAACAATAAAAAAAAAAATAAATATTGGAGTACTGTCAAAACTCCATTTTATAAAGACAACGCCCCAAAGGATTCTCTTTCTACCAGTCTTATTCTAATCACAGGACCAGCCATGCTTCCGATTTTAATAATGTGAGAAGAATTTGTCCGAAAACCACGGGTTTAGTAGGAAAAAAAAAAAAAAACCAGATGCGTGCTAATGTACCGAATTCCTATTAACTAATGGAATACACTCTGACTACTCAAACTGGGATATGCGCTCGTCTGCACACCCACCTGCATTTAGAAATGTGAGGAGAGGTTTGCGTTACTGAATTTCATTTCCCTGTTATACCTTTTTTCGGAACCATTCATGACAGAAGTGCAACATAAAATGTTCATTCCTTTGTTCATCTTTATTTCGACATTTAGTTTGTATGTGTCTTATTCATCCATATATCAGAATATTTTTTCACTTCTGAGTGACATTATATCAAAGTCTGCATGATACCCCTGGGGTCATCGCAATTCTTTTCCAACTCAGTTATCCCTAAAAAGGTCTAGCATTAGTTCGGTTCTCTCATTAACATGGATGAATTGGAAATTTATCCGTTGATCTCACTGATATGAAAATTAGATCAAAACAGACGAAAACCTCGATGCGATGAAAACTTAAAAACTTCAATTCTTCAAAACAGAATGTCATATATATATATATATATATATATATATATATATATATATATATATATATATATACATATATATATATATATATATATATATATATATATGCATATATATATATACATATATATGTATGTAGTATGTATATATATATGTATATATATGCATATATATATATATATGTGTGTGTGTGTGTGTGTGTGTGTGTGTGTGTGTGTGTGTGTTCAGAGAGCGAGGGTGTATATAGATTATATTAAATGACCTATGTTATATTGTAAATCTCGACAAATCGGGATGGAATCTAGTGCATTATCGTTTTATAGGTTCCTCACCCGACGAGCAATTTTTCAAAATTTCGCGATGATGTCCATTAGAGCAGAAATATTTTTACACTGCCAGAAAACACAGCTGGCCTCCAGTCATAGTGGAGATATGATGAGGGACGCAGAATCTCATTACCACATACTTAAACGCCAAGGCCATCGAATGAATATAAAACCTCAATCTTTTTTTTTCTTTGTATACCCCAAAAGCCAAATCAAAAGTCCTTCAAAAGAAGGCATCACGGCGACCCCATATAAAAATGGGAACAAGCTGGGAAGAAGAAGAGAGGAAAGTCGTTGGGATCGGCAACCCAAAGACATACTGAAATTCATTCCCGAAGAAAACGAGAAAGAGGAAGAGTAAAAAAGAGGAGATGGGGTTTGACAAAGAAAAAAGCGATACACCTGGTCCTCATAGGAGGGGAGTTTTAAGTCGGGAAAAACACCAGCCGTCTGACAATTTTTGAGAATATGAGAATTCCAAAGGTTGGCAGGAAAAGGAAAGCAACTGCCACTGAACCATGCAATTCGAGGACCGAAAATAATCACGTCACAAGCAATTTCGAGATATAGCGTCCTCACTGCATTGTCCAGACTCGACAGGAGTCGAGGGATTTCGGATGTATCGGAAATTTTCGGTATTTTAGTTTTCTGTAAAAGAAAACTATTGTGCCGGCTTTGTCTGTCCATCCGCCCTCAGACCTTAAAAACTACTGAGCCTAGAGGGCTGCAAATTGCTATGTTTATCATCCACCCTCCTATCATCAAACATACCAAATTGCAGATCTGAAAAACTACTGAGGCTAGAGGGGCTGCAAATTAGTATGCTGATCATCCACCCTCTAATCATCAAACATATCATATTGCAGCCCTCTAGCCTCAGTAGTTTTTATTTTATTTAAGGTTAAAGTTAGCCATAATCGTGCACCTGGCAACGATGTAGGACATGTCACCAACGGGCTGCCGAACATTCATATTCTAGGGGACGAAAAATATACTAGTCTTCAGAATTTAAAATTTACGTTTTCTTATTCACGATTATATTTCAGGTAAACTGATGAAGTCAGCATCAGAAAAAACACTAACCATCGGATCATTTTAACGTTCAGGGGATTGAATAATTATGAACAACTGATATACTTTTCCTTAAACTGTCTGTGGCTCGACTTCTTGATCTCTTTGTAAGGAACAATATATTCTTGATCTCTTTGTAAGGAACAATATTTGAGACTTGAAGCAATTCGATCATCCACTAGATTGATTCACCTATATCACAGACTGTTTAAATTACAGTAATCTTATTGACTGTCTCTCTCTCTTCCTGCCAGAGAATAAGTTTATTGACTGTCTCTCCCTTCCTGCCAGAGGATAAGTTTATTGACTGTCTCCCTCTCTCTTCCTGCCAGAGAATAAGTTTACTGACTGTCTCTCCCTTCCTGCCAGAGCATAAGTTTATTGACTGAATCTCTCCCTTCCTGCCAGAGAATAAGTTTATTGACTGTCTCTCCCTTCCTGCCAGAGAATAAGTTTATTGACTGTCTCTCCCTTCCTGCCAGAGAATAAGTTTATTGACTGTCTCTCCCTTCCTGCCAGAGAATAAGTTTATTGACTGTCTCTCCCTTCCTGCCAGAGAATAAGTTTATTGACTGTCTCTCCCTTCCTGCCAGAGAATAAGTTTATTGACTGTCTCTCCCTTCCTGCCAGAGAATAAGTTTATTGACTGTCTCTCCTTCCTGCCCAGAATAAGTTTATTGACTGTCTCTCCCTTCCTGCCAGAGAATAAGTTTATTGACTGTCTCTCCCTTCCTGCCAGAGAATAAGTTTATTGACTGTCTCTCCCTTCCTGCCAGAGAATAAGTTTATTAACTGTTTCTCCCTTCTTGACAGAGAATAAGTTTAGTGACTGTCTCTCCTTCCTGCAGAGAATAAGTTTATTGACTGTCTCTCCCTTCCTGCAGAGAATAAGCTATTGACTGTCTCTCCTTCCTGCCAGAACCAGATCTGCTCAGAACCGTAAATCCCAATTACTAAATTCCGTTTGGAGCAAATGCTTCCGTACACATATTTGTTTTTATTTCATTTTTTCACACAAGCACATGCAAACACTATGCAAATCCCATGTGAATAACATACTGTACAAAACAACTGGCCTGCCTCTCTCTTTCTCTCTCTCTCTCTCTCTCTCTCTCTCTCTCTCTCTCTCTCTCTCTCTCTCTCATGCACCCAAAAAAAAAATAAGTTTTGAACCTCAAACGGAGAGTCTTCTTCATTAACATTAACAACAAATAATACCTCTTGCTTTCTTGCCGACAGGATTATTTGTACAAAACTATAACCGATAATTAAATGTAAAACTCACTGAAAAATTACAACTTACTGATGAGTAACATACAAGAAAATTACTCACAGGAAAATAGAAAAAACAGGAGGAGGAGGAGGAGGAGGAGGAGGAGGAGGAGGAGGAGGAGGAGGAGGAGGAGGAGGGAGATCCCACAATCCAATCCAGTTAACAGTGATTAAGGACGCAGGGAGGCTTTTTCTTACACATAAACAAAACTGTAGACTCTTAAGCTTTTCATTTGGACAGTTAAAGAGTGCCCAACCCGCTACTTAGGGTAGCCCGGTCATTTCAGGTGCTATCTAGTGTTCATTTAACCAATATTCTCAGACCTTAGATTGAGTCTTAGCCCCGGTACTGATACCTTACAAGGTCTTGCGTTAGAGTTACCTTGCTTGAGAGAATGTTCAAGCACACTTTCCTTTCGAGTCTGATGCATTCATCATTTCTTTGCTTCTTCGTTTATTTTTTCAAGGGAAATTGTGTATACATTATTTTTGTTATCAATCACGTTTCTTTTTGTCTTTTTGCAGAAGACAGTTCTGGGGCTCATGACCTCTTGGTTTGTTCCATAAAAACGAATATTCATAATGAATAACGCTATAACTAAAAATATGGCGTACACCATTATAACTGTCTGCCTCGTTTTCTTTGCAACCCCTCTGAAGGTGTATAATATCGCTTTCACACAAAGGGGAAATCTGTCTATAAAACAAATAATGACCAAAGGTTCCGTTTCTGTTGCACAAACAAAAACTTTTCATGACAGCCGAATGTAAGTTTCCCTTTGATACACGATCAAAGACGTTGGAACATTTGCAATAAAAACAACCCAATTTCTCCGTCAACTCTTTCCCCAATTTTCCGAGATATGACCATCGTCCTGCAAAACACCTAATCATGGAAGTATTAGAGCAGGGCTGTCCAACCCCATGCCCTTGTGCCAAAAGTGGCCCGTTTGAATTTGAAAGTGGCCCGCTGGAGAAATATAAGTAAAAGTATATTTCTCTTTTTTATATCACAAAAAATTAGATTTACCGCTTATCCTGAATAAAAGGAATATTCCTTGCAAAATCAATAACTACAAAGAAAAGTCTCATTGGGGTCTGTTGTGTGTTACATCATACATACAGTATATATATACAGTATATATATATAGTATATATATATATATATATATATATATATATATATATATATATATATATATATATATATATATATATATATATATATATATATACATATACAAACAAAATGGCCCGCACGACTTTTTGTTTTTTCAAGAGTGGCCCTCAGACTAAACAACTTGGACGGCCCTGTATTAGAGGAAAGAGAAAATGTGCCATAGAGAGCAAGCAATACTGACCCGCAAGAAGACTTGCTTGAGAGGGATGTTGGAAATCGATAACGATTCCCCGGCAAAGAATGAGAGGTTGATTCTTCGAGGGAATTACGCGGGTGACATCAGTCGGCCTTGATTACCGCAAGCGATTTCAAGGTCCTTAACCGAGGCTTCAATCTTTCATGTGATTAAATTTTCAAGATGAGTCTCTTTGCTTCATGATTATGTCCTTCGCGACGCAGAAGAAATAAGGCCAAGGGCGAAAGAGAGGACAAGAGCAGCCAGAAAGAGAGGGGGCTCTCAGAAAGAGAAGTGGATCTCTGTATCAATTCTTACTGATATGCAGCAGATAATTGCATATTTCATAAGAATCGTTCAGATAGTGAAACAAGCATGAAATTTGCACAAGTGCTCTTTAAAGTTCCTCTATCAGAAAGGGCGCTGGCCACACCAAAAATTTAATATAGCGGCAAATTCCAAGATGGCGGCCAGTATCCTGCGACAATTTTGGCTAATTTTTCACTAGAATGGCATGTATTTGCTTCTAGCAATATGGTAAAGCTCTTCCACCACTATTTCTTGTGAATATTATGTTTCTGTAGCTGATACGGATTTACCTTTAAATATGGGGGCTATATAACGCCAAGAAAAGGTAGAAACAATAATTATAATGAAATAATGCCCGTTCAACAATTATCGTTTAAGCATGGATCTTTTGGTTTCTGTGGTTTTAGATCCTAATGAGGCCATCTCTTTCGAATAACTCATCAATTTTGAAGGAAAATTAATAAATGTAAAAGAGTGTATGTCTGCACACAACCAGGGCACACTGGTGACATCACTGCTGTGTAACTCAGCATGGGGTTCAGTGCCAGCTAATCCAGCTTTACTAATCCTGTAGTCTTAGACTAGTAGTTGTAGTATAGTTTAGTTTAGTGTCCCAAATGCTTTCTAACAGCCCCAGACCAGCTATAGTTAGATAGCCGCACCTGAATAGACAGGATGTGCCAGCGCGGGAGAGCCGAGCCAAGGGTATGGGGCTGTACATGATGGTTCATGTACTTACCCGGATGGTGTACAGATCACACGGGACTTAAATGGCACTGGATGAATGATCGGGCTAGGTGTAGGGAGACCGAACCTAGTTGAATCCCATACAGGAATGTGTGCTTTGTTTAAGGTGGTAAAAGGATAACCCCTCGGCCTTAATCAAAAGTGAAATCATGGCAGAATGTGATGCCAATCCAATATTGAGCAGTAGAAAAACAAACTGGAGTTTGTGTTGTCTTTGTCAGAAGGACAAAAGAGGTGAGCACTTGACATCACCTCCAAGTCATCATGTCCTAGACCATGATGGGTACACAATGCTGGCAAGGAACATTCCCATGTTCAGTGAAATTAATGAAATGCCACTGATAATGGATCCAGCAAGGCTGGATGAAGGTGATGGCATAGAGGCCACTCAGGAAAAAATGCAGCAAAATACCATGTGAACTGTCGCTTGTTGTTTAACAACACTAAACTGGACCGTGCAAGAAAGCGACAATCCAATGACCAGACCAGCAACACTGAGACTAGTCGTGCAAAACTGCGCCGAACCAGTCATGACAATGAAGTTTGCATTTTCTGTGAGAAAGTGGCACCTGCATCTGATCTCAGACAGGCTAGTACTAAGGGCCTTGACTTGAAATTGCGTGAATGTGCAGAGATATTTAGTGATGGCAAGCTCCTTGCTAAGTTGACTGGTGGGGATGTCATTGCACAGGAGTTTAAGTATCACCATGCCTGTCTTTGTGCCCTCTACAACAGAAAAAGGTCCTACCTGAGGAGCCTTGAGAAAGACCAAGGTAGCACTGAGTCAGAATCAGATGTGTATCCACTAGTTCTGTCAGAACTGATGACATACATTGTTGAAAACAAACTTTGTTCAGATGATCCAGTCACATTTCGGCTGGCAGATATTTGCCACCTCTACCAACAACGTCTGGAACAATTAGGTGTAGAGTCACCAAGTGTAAATTCCACGAGACTCAAAGACAAACTTCTGACAGAAATTCCAGAACTTGAGGCTCATAAATCTGGCAGAGATGTATTACTTGCATTTCAAAAGGATGTGGGAAAAGCACTTGCTCAATCATCTGATCTTTCAGAGGCAGTTATCATTGCTAAAGCAGCAAATATTCTCAGAAAGTCTATACTTGATCATCAGTCACGGTTTGATGGCACATTTTCTGAGGCTTGTGTACGAAATTCTGTGCCTCCTCTCCTGCTCCAGTTTGTAGGGATGGTTGAGCATGGGGCTGACATCAAGTCACAGTTACGATTTGGAGCATCAAAGTCAGACCAGGCCATTGCACAGCTCATGCAGTTCAACTGCTACTCCCGATACAAAGAGGGAGCAACAACTCATAGACAAGACAGAGTTGTTCCAGTTCCTGGCAGACAAAGTTGCCCAGATGTCTGCCACAAATGTTGTCATTGCCACGAAAGGGTCTGCTGTCCTCAGCACTCATGAGGCTAGTCTTCAGGGACTGGAAAAGTGCTCTCATGAGGAAGCTGACACCCGCATCTTTCTCCATGCCAAATATGCCACAGAACATGGAGCCAAGACCATCACGGTTAAAGCAAATGACACAGATGTTCTTGTCGTTGCAGTCAGTGCTTTCTCCACTCTCCACAATCTAGGGCTAGAGAAGCTATGGGTGGCATTTGGCCAAGGCCAGAGCCTGCGCTGGATTGCTGTGCATGACCTGTGCAACTCTCTGGGCCAGGAGAAGGTGAATGGCATGCTCTTCTTCCATGCGTTCACAGGCTGTGATACAGTGTCAGCCTTCCGGAGCAAGGGCAAGAAGACCGCCTGGCAGACATGGAACATCTTTCCAGAGGCCTCCACTGTGTTCTCCAAACTGAGTCACTACCCTCTCAGAGTGGAAGAGAGTGACCTGAAGGTCCTGGAGAGGTTTGTCATACTTATGTATGAAAGATCCAGCACTGCTGGCACCGTGGATGAGGCTAGACTTGATATGTTTGCCAGAAAACAAAGGGCATATGAGGCCATTCCACCAACCAGGGAGCTCTCCTCCAACACACCAAGCGTGCTGCGTGCCAGGCAGGCTGGTTGTGTGTGGGGCAGGCCACCAAGTGTCAGCCACAGCCAGAGAACCCTGCTGAGTGGGGATGGCAAAGTCTGGTGAAGCATGGCAAGTCCTCTGGACAACCAACTCGCCCTTAGCCAAGAGTTGCCAACAGCTTACCAAATGTGGATGCAAAGCAGGCTGTCGGGAAAGGTGCAAGTGCTACAAGCTGGGTCTTCCCTGCACAGCTCTGTGCACTTGCAAATGTGAAGTCTAGATAAATATTGCCCTCTCTTCAGTAGATAATCTAGCTTGAGCATCCAACGTGTCATGCTATGCCTACCTTCTTATCCTCGAATTTTTCAAAGGTGTAGGTTGAGAGACCTATACATAGATTGGTTGCGTTTTAGTCCGTATTTCTCTTCTTTTCTTTTTATGGTTACAGTCTTAGACACAATGTTGTATGTGACCATACCATTACTATTTCAGTTGAAAATAGCATATTAGTTAAACTGTCTGATCACATGAATATACCATTAAATAAAACAGTTGGTCTCTATGTCTGCTAGCGCTGTGGATGAAAAAAAAAAACTTTTATGGCAACCATTTTGTACATATCTTGATTTTAATTCATTTAGTAAGGGTTTTCAATAAAATGTGTGGTATGGAACATTTTTATAAACCTAAAGTCGAGGTTTAAAAAAAAAACTGGCATATTCCATCCAATAGATGCTCCCCAAACCAGTGAATCTCAACATAGATGGCGGCCATTTTTGAAAAATAGCCGCCATCTTGAATTTCGAGTGGCCAACGCCCTTTCTAAGAGAGCGTAGTCTTAGGAATGTTTGTGCCAAATTTCGTACTTGTTTCACTATCTGAACGATTTTTGCAGCAATCTGCTGCACTATGAATGAAAATGAATATGAGCTAAGTCATGGGCCTAAATAGCCTTTCGTATTACAAGTCCACTTCATAGACGACACAAATTTGTAGACATTGCTTTGCACGCTTAATCAAGGACCAGGTTAACAAGACTATTTACATAAAAATTAAGGAATCAAAGCAAACGACACACAAGCTGTTTGAAAAACGATAGTAATTTTTCTCCATCAAAGGACCATCAAAAATTAGACGATATAGACTCTAAATATCAGCAGAAAAATCATTCGAAAGAGAACGATAAAACACAACCACACAAATCAGAAGACCAAACAAACACAGCGCTCACAGCCCCAAGACGGCAGAAAGTAGAGATTTTTAGAAGCGCACAAACAGACGGGTAAACGGGTAAATTGAATCTCGATGGAAACAACCAGACAGACGCCTTTCATGGAGATAGAGGGAGTAATAACTTCAGCCCCCGACGTCTAGCTGCTTCCGACAGATGGAAAAAGCAAAACGTCATCAGGATGCTCATAAGGCAAAAGCTTCCTTGGCTTGGCTGTTCCATGATAAGACTCTTCTTCACAATAAGATTTTCCCAATTTGCAATATGTGTTCTTTAGCTAAATTGTCCAAGTTCAACTGTTCCACTGAAGAACAAATCTCTCATCTCAGATAAGGGATTTTTGCTCATTAAATGTCAAAAATCTAATATATCAAATACTTTTGCTTGAATGTCCCAATTAATAATGTATTTTCTAGCTGGAATCCAAATTAATAATATATCTTCCTTGGCCTGAATATCATTTGTAATATATCTTCCTGGATAAAATGTCCCGGTTGATATCTTCCATGGTCAAAAAGTCTAAATTAATAACACATCTTTTTCTGGCTGGAATGTCTCAATTAATGCTATATCTTTCTTGACTAGATTGTCCATTTAATATCAAAGTTATATTACAAGGTGAAAGGATATTATATAATTCGGTGAACCTACGTTATAGTTTCTTGGGCGCTGTTTTTTCTGCATAAGAGACTAATATTTGAAAATTACGTATAAGCTCACACAAAACCGCTTCCTGGAAAGATTTCGGTTAGCTCAGACAGGAGATTTTTAACAGGAACAAACAACAACTAAGGTTGCATTTCATAAATTTCATACAAAAAAAAAAAAAACAAAGCAAACACACACACAAACACTTTAACAACCCTGACTCCAGAAAGGTTTTAATAATAAAAGAAAAACCCAATCACGAACAACAAAACCTGGCGGAGGTGACCTTTGGATTCGATTCGTCATAGACATACTTTCGAAAGGAGGCGAATGATGCCAATCACCGAGTCGTGATCGATAAGGAAGAAGAGAGGGCAGGCAGCATATTGGTTGGCCTACTATTTGTTTTCTACTTTTGTTCGTTTATCTGTTTCTACTTGTTTTTCTTCCCTGACAGAACTTTCAGATTAGGGGAAGAGAACATTCGTAGGATATCTGGACGCCTGGAAACTCCTGCAAACGATGAACAAACAAACGACAAGTAAAAAATGCATGGAAGATTCTTCGGCGCAATCATTTTCTGTACAGCGTATAATCAAGGCCACCGAAGACAGATCTATCTTTCGGTGGTCTCGGTACCATAATGCTGTATGAACCACCGGCCCATTAAACACAACCACACGGCCTGGTGGTGGCCTTTTTATATCGTTACCAGACGCACGATCATTAACTTTAACTAACCTCAAATAAAATAAAAACTACAGAGGCTAGAGGGCTGCAATTTGGTATGTGTGATGATTGGAGGGTGGATGATCGACATACCAATTTGCAGCCGTCTAGCCTCAGTAGTTTTAAAATCTGAGGCGGACAAAAAAAAGTGCGTACGGACAGACAAAGCCGGCAACAGTTTACTTTTAGCAAACAAAATCTGTCAAGCGATTCTAGGATTTTCAGAAGAAGTATATTTCCATTCAGGAGCAGAAAAGGCTATATCAAGGTCAGGTAAAATAATCACAGAATAACCTCCGTGAGAATAATATCACCTAGAATCTAAACAATCATGAGAATATCAATAATTATGACCAGAAAATTACGTTCACACACATACAAAACATTATATATACACACACACATACACATATATATATACATATATATATATATATATATATATATATATATATATATATATATATATATATATATATAATTTTTTTTGCTGGATGCAGTAGATAATCGAGAACTTCCTTGGTTTAAAAAATTTCAATGCTCGAACGTTGTCAATATAAACAAGATCAGAACACTACTTTAGAATAATAAATAATGCCAAATAATACACACACACTCTATATATATATATATATATATATATATATATATATATATATATATATATATATATATCATATACACACACACACACACACACAAACAACCGCTCAGAAATCCCGGTATTATCTTCTTCAGGAAAATCTTAGGTTACATAAAACAAACACAGAAGGCCCATTTGTCAGAATTCCAAGCTATAAAGAATGTTACATGGAAGAAACAAACCCATTAGAAACCAGCGGAATATCTCCGTCGATTCTTCACGTTTTTCCCTAAAAAAGAAAAAAAAGCTAGATTCCTTTCTAAATCCCAATAAGTTTCAGTCATTTTGGACAAAAGAAAGCTCCGTTAACCTAACGATATTATTATTATTATTATTATTATTATTATTATTATTATTATTATTATTATTATTATTATTATTATTATTATCATCTTGATGAACCTTATTCCAAAGGAACAACCCCATAGGGCCAATGACTTAATTCAAGCTCCAAAAATTTGGTGTTACTTGAAGAAGTAACAGGAAGTAATAGGAAATACAGAAAGATGAGATCAATTTTGGAAAAGAAAAAAAATGTATAAACTCAATACTTTGCATTTACTCTCGCATGTTATTTTTACTCTCATTTTACCTTCAAATCAAAGTTACAACCCACCGGTGAAAACAACCCACTTCAATAGCTGACAAAAACCAGAATTAGGTCTGGGCGTAAACACACAGACCGGCGAAGCTCCGACTCGATTTCAAAAAAGGATGTAGTAAATAATCGAGCGAAAAGTCTCTTCCAGAGCAAAATCGCGCCATTCAGCGCGAATGTATAAACAAGTTTCATAACACCGCCCCTTCCATTTTACTTCTAACTCGCGAGTTTCAGATTGTTGTCAACATGTTGACGATGATGATGAATGCAGGAACATGGCTCTGTGTTATGCAAAACTCCTTCCATGAGTCGGAAAACGTTACTACATTCGCAGTTTCTCATGCGCAGTCACAAACAAACACGATCCTATGTCATTCTCTCTCTCTCTGTCTCTCTCACGAGTATACTTACATGCAGACACAAACACATGCATACACACACACAAACGAGTATATATACATGCACACACTCGCATACATATATACACAAACAAATACATACATACATACATACACTCACCACACGCATACATATATACACATAAAAACACAAGCATTATGCATACATACATACATACATACATACATACATACATACATACATACATACACATCACTCTTTGCCTTATACACACACACACATACACCACTCTTTGCCTTATACCGACAGAACAAAGGAAGATTCGGAGAGGAAAATCTAACGGGCACACTTACAAATATTGAATGATGTCAATGTCTAACCTTTCAGTAATGACAAACTCGCTCTGGAGAAAACCCCGGGCTTTAGAAACTTAGGAGAAGCGAAGAATTCCTGGGTTTCAGTTGCCAAACACGAGAGCAAGTCTGAACACAAGCTAATTCTTGAAATTTGGTATTCCTGAAATGATTCATCTTGTTATAAATGTAACCTCTTCTTAAAATTACGCTTTAAATCCAGTATAATTTTCTAATAAAAATAAATTATGATTTTGTACAGGTGAACAAAATTAAAATGGAAAATGCAAGACACAAATAAATTCTATTAGGGTAAAATTAGGAAAAAAAAATTGCGCAGATAAGGCAGAACGAACAGTATCCGACAAGGCACAACATATACGGGGATTCCCCGAACTTAGATAAGCTCTCGGAAGTCACTTGAACGAAAGGATTACAGTATCCTGACAAGAAGACTCGAAAAGCCTAACTGCATAGTTTGTCCGGAAGAAGAAGAAGAAGAAGAAGAAGAAGAAGAAGAAGAAGAAGAAGAAGAAGAAGAAGAAGACGGAGAAGATATCAAGGCACCGTACGAACGTTCTTTAGTTCTACACCTATTAAATACATTTAAAAATATGGTCGTACGTCAGAGTGGAACTTGAAAAATGGTTTATTTTTGGGGAAAATTACCGGAAAATGATAAAATCTGCAACCGGGGCTATTTACTATAAAAACACTTGGTGAGCTACTTTCGTAGTAGAAAAATATCAAAGACTGCTTAACAGTGACCCACAAAGACCGTCATACAGTATCTGTTGCAAGGCAAACCAGAGCAGAAGCTCAACTGAACATTTCGACTGAAGCCACTGGCTAAAGAATACACATAATTACGACTCATCACTGAGTTTAGGAGATGGGGAAAAACTCGCTAAATAACCTGCCAAGTACTAGCCCTATCACTCCCTATTCTGATGAGTAACTGGAAAAACACGACTTTTAAACAACTCTCTTTCATTTCAATAGCGAAAATATCCTGATAAGAAGAAAAGTGAATTGAATGAAAAACTAGGATTTTGTGAGAGAGAGAGAGAATAAAAAGGATTTCAACGAGAGAAAACCTTCACCATCGTACCGGATTATATATAAAAATAAAATGCCGCTGTTACAAAAAAAAAAAAAAAAAAAAAAATGCTTCGGACATAGAACTGGTTACCATAAGGGACGTCTATTCCTGTGTGGGATTTGCTACCGACCATCCTTTGTATATCAAAAATAAATCAGCAGAAAAATGTAGTTTTACGCATAAATTAAAAAAAGTAATAATTCCCTTTCATAACTCTCTCTACTCAAAGGATATAAAAAATAAAAACAAAAGGCAGGGAATTAATCCTTTACTTTCATTTTATCTCTCTCTCTCTCTCTCTCTCTCTCTCTCTCTCTCTCTCTCAACGCATCGGCTGCTAGCAATGCCTGAATCGTTAAAGCACAGTCAAGGATAGCAGCAATAAATGTCAGTAAAATGGTACAGGTTCATCTGAAAGAACTGCAGCCTACCGACCAAGCCACTAAATTACGAAAAGAACATTTCTAGTTTAATTAACCTGACAAACAATATTATACTCGACGGCTGGTTTAAAATTACGTGGAAAAAAAGAAATTACCTTTAAGGTAATTATCTACGCTAATAATTCTCCAGCAAGGCAAATAAAAATTAACAAATCTATTTAAAAACATCCTTCTATACAGAGTGCTTGTCGTAATTCATTAACTAAAATTATTATTTTTATAATATGTAGTGCAGTAAATAAATGAATGTCTAATTCTTCATACAATAAAGACACGAGAAAGTAAACATGCCGAAATGCTAAAACTAAGCTACCTCACTTTATTTGAATGGCGTTTTGAAAATAGATTAAACAAAAATTCTTTGTTATTTAAGATGAACAATATGCGCATGCGTATTACTTCACAGCAGCATGAACAACAAAAGCTTTATTTCACATACGCACAAACTACGAACAAACAAGCGCTTACTTACACATACAAGTACATTTATCTACCAATGTACATTTATACTAAATCAATTGTAGGGATTATGAAATGAAATTTTGTAATGATTAACATTAAACATTAATCAATTTATTTCAGAGACATATAAAAAAAGCAACGTACAAAAATGAGATAGGAAATTACATTCAGCCTTGATGTATCTCGATAAATCACCGTCATACACAATTAAATATATACAAATAAACCAAGCTGATATATACATGTATATATATATATATATATATATATATATATATATATATACAAATATATATATCTCAAACTATATATATCTCCTATATTATATATATATATATATATATATATATATATATATATATATATATATATATTTATATATACAAGAAATATTTATAAACAAAAATATATGTATATTTTATATATATACATATTCATATATATACATAGATAGACATATACATACATATATACTTACATACATATATTCATTTCAACTTAAAAGGTGCTCTCCCCAAAAAACAAAAACAAAAACCAACAACTGCCATCATACATTAACAGCTGAAGCGTACTGGACCCTAATTTCGCGAGGTTTTCCTTAGGCCAGGTTTCTTTGCACTTAGCGTTTCCGTCAGTTTCAAGAAAGAGCTGCCTTCCCATGCTTTGTGTGAAACTGAAACAAAGCTTGCAAAACCTCAGACAGGAAATCTGAATTCCGGCTTTTCTCTAGAGGTATAATGAAACTGCTTTCTTCCACCGAGAGGTCTCCTTTAATTTGCTTACAGCGCTCGGAGAATATAAAAATAATTCTCGCAATTCAACGTTAGAATATTTTACCTCTTTTGTAAAGAGTCAACGACTTTCATAACAAATGGCTTAGTGTTCTCGAACAATTTTCCAAAGTGTCTGTCTTTTCCCAAATAATTTTTCATACTTTCTGTCAACAAAGTAACCTGTGAAAATATATATACTATGGAAAATATGACGTCTTTCAATATTCTCTCACTAAACAAAGCTGATGAAACAACGCAGTTATCAGGATTTACACTCAGTAGTTCAATTTCAATAAAGACCCTGAACTTTTACTCAAAGAACTTTTCTGCATAATAATTTTCATCGGATACATCCTCTGGCGCTGAGACGCCTTCTCTCAGAACATGGAACCTTTGAAACCTCGGGCCAAATTCTAATTAAAGATGTCGATAAATCTTGTGGCGATGTCAGTTTGGCACGAACCAACCAATAAAATCTTATTTGTAGCAAAATCATTCGTGCAAGTTTCTTACTTTCGGGTAGCTATAAGGGATAACTTGAATGAGAGGAAAAGCACTGAAAATGCCCATGTTCATTCACTCATGAAAAATAGACCCTTCTCAGGCCATTCAATAATGAAAATCACTTCCAGAATCTCAAATCCAGTCATAAATTTAACTTACGGGTAAAAACGGAGGGACTGTGATGAACGACCTTTGCTGTGTTGCACCTTAGCACATAATAGTCACCCCAAATGATGCGACCAATTTGCACGTGTGCAAAAAAGAAAAAAATCCATCACGGAGAGAGATTGAAACGTGGAACGGGGTCCCAGGGTAATTCCATTATCCAAAAAGGTTCATTTCTTTTGAGGGCTTTTCAAAGGTCAATTTCTAAATTAATATTGAGTAAAATATGGAAATTGATTTCAAATAGGTGGCCCTACCTCGATGCATTATATGCCAGGAAATTTAATTTTGCTTTTATATTATCAGTTGGATCGAAGTGAATCAATCATAGAAGAAGGAACAGTTTTGCGTAAATGCTACCTATCTATCTATATCTATCTATCTATCTATCATCTATCTATATATATATATATATGTATATATATATATATATATATATATATATATATATATATATATATATATATATATATATTATATATTATACAGACTGCTGTAAGCTTTCTCCACTCAGGCTGCGACTCACCTCAACCAACTAACTGCTAGACACCTGAGTCGTTGATTCAATAGTGCCAAAAGATATTTTTCAGAATACAATCCTCAAAAAACGACCCCTCTAAAAACACCTTCGATATATCTGGGGGTTCTCCCTTTGGTGAGAGGCTGATTAAGTTTTTCCCCTCTCTCTCTCTCATCTCTATCCCATAGGAGGTTATTAAATTCCCCCCCCTCTCTCTATCTCTCCATATATATATGTATATATATTATATATATAAATATATATATATATATATATATACACATATATATAATATATAATATATATAGATAGATAGATAGATAGATGATGCTTATATGCATTTTGAGTTTAGACGCCATTACGATTTTTTTTTTTTTTAGTTTTCATTCTACTCGACAACAAAGCAAACTTAAACTTAAACTAGTTTTTTCATCAGGAAAGGAAAGGGGGCCTGGGGAAGAAGAAGGAAGCAAACATTAATCTGTACCCTGGCCTTGTCAAGATGATTTTTAGAAATAATGTACCTGAACCAGAGATCCGGTTCAGGTCTCGTTTACTGTCATCAAACATCTAAGAACCGATCCGAACTTTGGTCAAGAAACCAAGCTCAGTTATTGCGCAATTTGATAATAAAAACAAGAAATGCGCCGAAGTTTCTTCACCACAATCGAGTTTTCTGTATAGCGTATAATCAAGGACACCGAAAACAGATCTATCTTTCGGTGGTCTCGGTATAATGCTGTATGAGCCGCAGCCCATGAATATTTAACCACGGCCCAGTGGTGGCATGTCCTATATCGTTGGCAGATGCACGATTAGGGCTAACTTTAACATTAAGTAAGATAAAAACTACTAAGGCTAGAGGGCTGCAATTTGGTGTGTTTGACGATTGGTGGGTGGATGATCAACAGACCAATTTGCAGCCCTCTAGCCGCAGAAGTTTTTAGGATCTGAGGGCGGACGGACAGACAAAGCCGGTACAATAGTTTTCTTTTACAGACAACTAAAACCTGCAGGTTCTTCAGCTATGATACTTATGGTATGACAACTGATTTTGAAACTGGGGTCTACTTTTCTGTACTCAAATCAAAGGCCGGGCACTTTTGTTGAATGCTTCAATCAAAGTACCGAGCATTAGCTCAACACTAAACTGGCTACGGCTTCACATAGCTCAGCCAAAAAAGCTAATCTGTTGAGTTGCTTATTTGCTGACGCTTCCATTTCAATAAACCAGTTACAGTTCTTGATACTTTGGTGAAAAACTGAGATCTACTTTGAATACTTAGAACATGAAAATTACTATTTGTTCTACGAAAGTTGTCATTTGAGTAACAGGATTAAGACTTCACTTCAGCCTTGTTAGGGGAAAATAATAGTTTTTCAAATCCAGCAGTTTTCCAATTGTACGTAATACAAAAAACAGGGAGCGTTTTTGTTATCGAAATGACCAAAAATAAAAACCTATTGTCTCTTAATTTTAAAAATCCTGTCCATATTGTTCTTAATTAATATTTTGATTACGAAACCATTTTTCACTTCGACTGCACGTATCGTGCCAACCTAATGGTGTTTCAAACTGGTTCTGTTCCCCAACAACAAATTATCTCCTAACTTGTGACCGTCCTAAGCCCACCTTTCAACCATTGTACGTAATTTCCAATAACTCAGTTCCAAAGTCCATAAACTATTTGACATAAAAGACCAAACACTTAACCCTAAGTTGCTCCTCTTCATCCATAAATATTCACCTTGATTTTATTTCTGAATTTAGCTATTAATTTATTCATCTTAATTTTACTTCTGAATTTAGCTAATAATTTAGTCAAATACAACGGACTCCAGCTTAAAATGTTTAAATTTGACCTATCTAGGTCGGAATGCGTAAAATGAAAGTCACTCAAATCAATTTATTACATTTGCTTCACGAAAACTGTGTATTATTTTGACGTTCTTTGTGTTTGGAACATGGCTCCATTATCTGTGATACCATTGCTTTCTTGTTCCGTTTAGACTATGGACCAATAAAGACTACAGTACATGTTTTGTTCGGCGTTTCGGTCTAGCCTCTTTCTCTCCGTAGCGGGTAGGATGGAGTGGAGTTAGGGCTAAGTAGTTTGTTTTCATAAATTTGTTTAGATTTCGGGCACTGTTCTCTGAAGTGGGTTTCACTTTGAGAGCCACGTAACACCAGACTGCCATACCCTTAATTTAGTACTGCATCACCGTATTAGTCAATTCGACAATTGCTAATTTCCTTTCCTTTTTTTTTTATCTCAAGTAATGGAAATTTTTTCCTGACTTCTATCTCTCGTAAGGAAATTCTTTCTTGACTTGTTTTCTTTAATTCTATACACGTTCGTCTTTAGTTTTGTAGGCCTATGGCTTCTCCGAATGTAAAGGGAAGGCCTTCCTTTACTGAGATAGTACATAATGGAAAGTGTTTATGAAAATTTTCTATATTTCGACTTAAGCTGTTTAATGACGTTTGGTTTCACATTTTCTTGAACCTAACACATAAGCGTCATTTTGCTGCAAGTCCAGCTAACCCCAATAAAAATAAATAACTTTTGCGCTTATGGCGATGTTCAGCAAACCTTTATATAAACATTTTTTAATCAGACAAATAGTACGTGGTTTTGTGTGAAAACAAACATGGAATGGGTTAAATGTTTTGTAGTAACATCAGGGTTGTTACAAAAGTACAAATGAACGATAACAATTATATGACAGTAGTTTGCAATTGGCCAAGGTGGGTGAATCAGTTTCCCCTTTCAGCCTCAAGTCTCAAGGAGCAATGAATTGGACACTGAAAAAAGTAGCATATTTGTCATTGCATTTATTCAACACATGCACATAAACACCGAAAATGAGCAATAATATAACAAAATGACAACTAATATAAGAAAATATTTACAAGACCCCAGGTTCAAGTTCAAATACCTTATATACACCAAACGTCCTGTTCTACTTTCGATGCCCGTCCAGATAGTTTCCCTGAAACAAGATTCCCGTCCAGATAGTTTCCTTGAGACAAGATTCTCGTCCAGATTGCTTCCCTGAAACAAGATTCCCGCCCAGATAGTTTCCCTGAAACAAGATTCACGTCTAACCAGTTTTCATGATACAAAATTCAATTCAACCATTTTCCATAGCCCATGATTCACTTCCAGGCTGTTTCCATGACACAAGTTCCACGTTGAACCAGCTCCCATAGCCCAAGATTCTCGTCCCAATAGCTTTTATGACACAAGATTCTAGTTCAACTCATTTTCATAGGAAAAGAATCACGTTAAACCAGATTCCTTGATCCAAGATTCACGATCAAATAGATTCCGTGACCCAAAATTCGAGCCAAAGAGTTTCCATGATCTCCAGTTCGTATCTAACCATTTTCCATAACCCAAGATTCACATCAAAATAGTCACCAAGGACCCTACATTCACGCACAAGTTTCAGTGACCCAAGATTCACGTCCAGCTAATGCCCATGACCTAAGATTCATATCCAGTCAGTATCCATGACCCAAGATCAAATCCAACGATTCTCCACGGTCTTAGATTCACGTTTAGCTAGTTGCCAAGACCTAGGATTCATGTGCAGGTTATTTGTCTTTTCACTGAAGCCTGCCTTAAGACCTAGACTCAAGAATTACCAAGATCGCTCCAAAACAAATATGACAAACAGAAATTCACAGTGAAACCGAGTTTACCAGTAGCATACGACCAAAAATGGCTGTTGAGATTTTAAAAAGTTCTTAAGTTTAACTTTCTTTATTGTTTACAGCTATGACTCTCGTGTATACATGCACACACATAGACCCACGCATACATCTCTACACACACATTTTATAATATTATATATATATAGTATATATAATGTATATATATACATATATATATATATAATGTATAAACACACACATACAAAGTATTACAAAATGTATAAACGGTCAAAACTTTAGGACATGGACCAGTACTTTCCTTATGAATGCCAAAACTATACTTTCTGTCTGAAATGGACAGATATTTTATTATGAATATATAAATATATATATATCCCGGAATATATATATATATATACACATATATATATATATATACACATATATATATATATATATATATATATATATATAATTAAATTTAAAGAAATCATCATCAGTTTGAAGCTGTAAACAACTCGGTCAGAGAGACTATTCTATCTCCACTTGGCACGTCACCAACTCACATTATTTTCTTTTTCTAACTTATTCCTTAGGCCTTTTGGGTCCTGTGAGTGTCACCTTGACCAAGTTGTAACTCTGACCGAGTTTCAAATCCCCACAGCATGGGTAGGGGAAAGGGGAAGGGGGAGGGTAAGGGCCTGGGGGAGGTGGGGGAGGGGTGGGGGAGGGATATGGCAGCCTATAAATGCCAAGTCTTCAGGCAAGGAGTGTGGCTCTTTGGTACGTGCGTGCCAGGAGGGATGTTTGGACGAGAGGTTGCCATGGAAACGCTAAGACGCACCTGCTCGGATCCACGCGCCTTGTAAGACGAAGAATGTGGTTAGTCATTAATTTGTTTCCACTGGACTTAATTCTCCGAAGAAACGTCAAAAGTTTTTACAATGGAGGTAACTGTGGTTTGCTAAGTTGGGCATTCTTGCCACCAATCTTATATTCTGTTAAGCGTTTTCTTCATATCAAACTTTTCATTCAGTGGTCAACATTCTCTTCAAATGCATTAACATCTTCGTTAAATGGAAATAGAAAATGAGGTTAAAAGCAATGGGCACGGCATAAATAACATACGAGTTTCAAACTTCCATTTTTGGTAAGTGGAAATATGATCTACAGTATATGCGACATTGATTTCATACTGTTAGTCATATTATCAGATATTTAATCCTATTCTAAAGTTGCCTTAACCGTCAGTTTCAGTGACCTTTTTGTAATAATTTTTGGATACAAATTAACTTTCCATTTCCTACTGTCTCAACTTTATCTTTCTTTAAGGTTGTTGTTAACGATACTGGTACAACAACAACAACAACAACAACAATAATAATAATAATAATAATAATAATAATAATAATAATAATAATAATAATAATAATAATAATAATAATAATAATATGCCTCCAAGACCCATCTCAAAAAAATAAGGAAATGGCAACCTTATATTTATATCAAGATAACTCTAACATAAATATAAAGAGCATAAGAAGATGGTAATAGATTGTCTATCTTACAGACCAACGATACCTATTCAATATTACAAAAATAAAAAATCCTAAATAAAAAAAAAAATCATAAAAACACAAATTTCCATTTAATCGCGAACTTCCATTTACTTCAAAGTGACAGGTAATTCGCGTACAAATTTCAAACCTGGATCAAATAAACCGTTCTGACATCTCACTCGAGAGACGTTCAGCTGAATGAAATGAATAATTCCCCGCCCCTCCCAAAAAAAAAAGTTTCAAAGCTTTCCTTTTCATCTGGGCCTCCTGATCTCTTCCGATTGGGCTCTCCAACTTTTTGCTTCCGACAAGGCGGTCATGTTCTTGGTTCGTTTCGTTTGTTTGCCCGGCTTTTTGCTAGCAGGGTTGAGATAAAAGTTACGTGTGGATTTTGAAGAGAATTTTATCAATATGTGAGTCTCGCGAGTGGCAACGAGGTATGATTCGATTTTGGCAGGGGTAGAAAATATCACTTTTGGAGGGCATTTTTTGCCGGATGGACTGCGGAGGACTGAGTCTCCGTAAACTGTCGTAATTTATTTTGCTCCAGTGGTCACTTCTTGCCGGAGAACAAATCCTTTGGCCAAGCAGGACGAGATTTCAAGAAATGTGACCCAGTAGTCTCGATAAATTAGGCTGTTTTATATAACTGAAACTAACTATTTGGAAAACTCATAACAAATTCCATGGGATTACATCTTTCTGTTCAATGAATGACAAGACATTTTCTACGGTGCACGGTTTTCAAATGTTTCGTGTATAGAAAACTCACTGTTTTAAGAAGAAATTGGTACAGAATGGTTTTAGATGGACCAACTGCAAAGAGCGCGAAACGCACTAACCGAACCTCCGTATTTAAAGGAAAATATTAAAAATCAAGAGAACTATTATGATTATACTCTAACACCTATCATTCACGCTACCAATATACTCACTTCTCTCTACTGTTTTCAATATCAATAATAAAAACTGAAATTTTACCTTGGAATAAGTTGGTGAGCTTATTCCTAACGACTATTGCTCCTGCTGCCTTTAATTTTAATTCCGTGTCAGAATCCCATTATACTGCCAAACATCGTGTTAAGATAATCAATATCATTTGTAAAAAAATGTGAGATCGAACAAGGAAAGAAGGACTCAACAAATTAGTTTACAGGCATACCCATATCAGGACCACATGGACTCTTGATTGAGGATAAAAATTCTTCGGGAACGTTCTTACAAAACCCAAGTAAATTATATAAACTACCCGACGATCGAGTGAAGCTCAACAACTCGAAAAAACGAGTAAATAAAAGTATGACTTTTCTTTTCTTCTTTAATTAAAGTCATCACATTTATTTCTTCCACGAAAAGTCGGTAAGCCGCACATCTAACCAATGGCTGACAGCAAGTTTTCCGAAGTCGTTACTGAATGTCGGCTGGTGACCTTAACACCCACACAAGAACAGAGAGAGAGAGAGAGAGAGAGAGAGAGCTCAAAATGTATCCTTTCTTTCCTAATCGCTTTTCGGGGAGTTTAAACTGCGTTAAGCGACCTGTAATAACTATATTAGTATTTCAGCATTTGCATTTCAAGTACCAATATCCAAGGGGGGCTAAAGCCGTGGATTTTGGGGTAACCCCATGAGTGAAGTTAAAAAGGCGACAAAAGCTTTTAAATTCACAGTAACATCAGCAGCAATATCGCCTTCTCAGCGACCTATATTGCTTATATAGAAATAGGAACGACAATATCTCCACCTTTTACAATCTCTGTAGTGGATAGATAGAACAACTAGACGACCTGTGTAATATACAGTGGCATTCAACAACAAACAAATATCATCTTCTCATACATGGTACCTACAAATGACCCATGTATATATATATATATATATATATATATATATATATATATATATATATATATATATATATATATATACTGTATATTATAATTTTAGGGTTCTTGTGAGCAGCCACTACTCAATGTATTTTAAATCTGAAGAAAAACTCCATCGAAATTCATAGCGATTAACTCCTGTCAATTAGGAGAAGAATTGCAATGACACATACTAAAGCGGCGGGTCCTTCTAAAAACACATGCATGAACTGAAAGTACAGTATCCTATGAGAGAGAAATATATCATCTTACGCACATGGCGTTACGACTAAAATGTCATGATTCTAGAACAGAATGTTTATTTGACCGATTAGGAACTGTTACGTGTTACAACACAGTCGGGGAAGAGTAACAAAAAAATGACATTAAAATCTAAATAAGGAAAATAAAAAACGAAAGAATTAAAAAAAAATGGAAAAATATCTGCTGCACTTTGTTCTTGGAAGCAAGCAGAAGAAGAATATGCTCAGAAGCTGATATGTACTACAGGGGTTTATGAAAAAAAAAAAAAAAACTTTAATGAAGAACAGACGAGAACTCCGTCCTCTTATCTTCAAGGACCCCCTGCATAAGATACCAGACCATAAAGATCTCTCTCTCTCTCTCTCTCTCTCTCCACGATAAAACAGAATCGTCGTGGCAAGTCCGCCCTAATCGTAACCTTCTTGATTCTTTATCGCAGTACGCTGCGCGCTGCAGAGGTTCATGAGTGTCTGTAATGCGGCACTTGAAGTTCTAATTGTGGGCTGACGGGAGGGGAATTCTCTCTCTCTCTCTCTCTCTCTCTCTCTCTCTCTCAAATTTCAACATAGACGATTGATTTTCCTTCTCTTCCCAATCACTCATTTCTAAGATTTTAATGTAAAATTAGTCAGTCTCTCTCTCTCTCTCTCTCTCTCTCTCTCTCTCTCTCTCTCTCTCTCTCTCTCTCTCTCTCTCCCAGTGGAAAAGTGATTACTTATACAAAAACTCATTACATGAATTGCTTCTAACAGATTTCCAGTTTCCGCTCCCAGCATGTGGAAAAATGAAAGAAAATCTCGCTGTTTTTTACTTTACAGAAAACTTTCAATCTAACATGGCTTCGTAAGTGGATCATAAAAACCTCAGCATCTGGAGTCTGGGGCAAGTATATTAAAAAACGATGAAATGTCCCGTTTACTGACTTCTACAAAGATATGGAAGGAAACGCGTCACTCAAAGAACGCTAAGTATTTCGTAAAGCTAAACATTCAGGATTGGAGGACCATCAAAGGACCTGGACAATTGCAAGTAAAGGCAAAGGCAATTTCAATTCTATTTCGCGTTCAAGAAAACAATTTAAAAACAAAATGGTAGTTTCGTTACAAAGATTTCTCTGACAGCGCACGAAGTTTCCATGGCTGCACAGGACAATTGCAATTGGTTCTATGACTACCAACTTTGTCTCCAATGCGTACTGTTTATATGTATATATATATATATATATATATATATATATATATATATATATATATATATATATATATATAATATACATAGATATAGATATAGATATAGAGATATAGATTAGATATATATAGATATATATATATATATATATATATATATATATATATATATATATATATATATATATATATATATATATATATATATATATAACATTAGGGTTCTTGTGAGCGCTACTACTCTGTTCCTATACGGCATTCGACTTTCACAATTTGTATTCTTTACAGTTTCAAACACCACTTTTTCGTTATTTGTTCTCAAAAAATACTTTTCAAACAACATTTTAATAACATTATTTTTTTAAGTTATAGGATCACTGGAACATTTCCATTTCCCTTATGGCTGCAAATCCTCTACCAGAGAGCTTTTCCTAAATTTCCAGGTCAGTATATCCTAGTTCGTGTATTTCAGAGACAAAATAACCAGTTCTGGAACAAAACTGGGCTACACTTTTCCCAGGCATATTTTCGGTACATATTCCGACCCTGCCATTAATGAACCCTTCATACAATTTCGAGATACATTAAGCAAGTTTCCGTTCCCAAAAGTTTTCAAACTCTCGTCCGTCCTCAACAACCTTCTCACCTACACACAAGGGAAGTTTTTCTCAGCCAATCGTTTCGAACCTTTCATTCAGGTATGTCTTCCAGCCTGTACGTCATGATCAATCTCACTCCAACACGATATCACCGCCATAATGCAACTCCTCGCCGAGTCTCCAACTTTCATAACTCTGATTTATATTTCGGTCAATATGCTTATTGTTTGATTTTCTTTTGTTCTATAAGGCCACTTTTCCCAATTTCTCATATTAAAGTCGATTCTAGCTGTTACTTTGCTAGCGATTTAATTCCTTTCTTTCATCAACATTTAAAAAGCAATTCCAATTACATCTCTCAATTACGACTCTCATTTTTACAGTAAGACCGATTAACACTGGTGTTACTGTAAAAATGAGGGTCGTAATTAAGAGATGCAATTATGACTACTTTTTAAATGTTGATGAAAGAAAGGAAAAAATTTGTTGGCAAAGTGACAGCTGGAATCGACTTTATACTTCTTATCTACTTCTACTTTGCTCAAAGTGCGTGGATGTGATGTTGAAGAAAATAATTGCATAATATCTGACATTTTCGTTAAAAAAAAAAGAAAGCTAGATGTTTTGTAAATTAGTGAGAGAAAGGTGAAAGGGCAGCGTGTACGGGAATGGGAAGGACTAAGCGTGAATGTTTCCGGGGTATCAGAAAGGTGTCGAGTCAGGAGGGGTCATCGCTTGTGGTGTCGGGAAACTGGGAGAAATTGAAAAAGTACAAATGTGTTTTTCGAGAACTGTACGGAAAAGTTGAGTGTGGTTGAAGAAAAATTTGTAGTAGTTAGTAAGTGGTTCAGAAATGGAAAGAATATGAGTGACACAGTTTTCCGGTGGTGCTGAATCTGTGCCTGGCTGAGCTTCGTGAACATGAAAGGGTGGCCGAGTTGGGTGATTTAAATGCAAAGGTAGGCGAAAGAAAAGGAGATTGCGTTGTTGAAAGGTACGAATCCACTGAGTTAATGAAAATTGAGAGTTGTAGAATTGTAACTGGTATGGGATTAAATTATTGAAAATATATAGTTTCTAAAGAATAATTATAATTGGGAAAGAAAAAATGGTTCAGGAAAGAGTTTACCAGATCATGTGTGAGCACAGAGGAGATCGAAGACCAAGTTAGTACACGTAGTGGTTGAAGCAAAAATGAAGATGTAAGTAAGTTTAAAAGGGAGAGAAAGAGATGAACATGTGACTGCAATCATAATTAAAACTAGTGAGCTTGATAAGAAGGAAGCGGGAAGAGTATATAAGGAGAAAATGAGTGAAAAATGGGAAAGGGTTTAAGATTTGGAAGGGAAGGTAGAGACATGGCTATACAGTCAACAGAGAATGTTTGTGGGTACACAATAGGAAGGTGGATTACAAACAGTAAGTAGCGAAATGAAGAAATGAGAGGTTTGGTAAAGAAACAAAAGAGATTATCTTTGTTGTAGTGATATTAACACAAGAGATCATAAACAGTCAAGATGGAAGGTGAGAGAGAGAGAGAGAAAAACCAACTAATAAAAAATAAAGTGGAATATATGAACAAGAACTTAGGAGAATATGAAGTTGCTCTACAGGAAGAAAAATTAATGACAAAATGATTCTCAGAAAAAAAAGAGCTATAAACGGAGATATGGTGTCTGAATAGATAGCAGCCTTGGGTCGATGAAGCAAGTACTTTACAGATTTGTCGAATGTGGGAGATAAAACAAAAAGGTAGAGCTGAATGAAGAAAGTGCATGAAGAAAGTGTAAAGTGTAGAAGTTGTGAGGACAGCAATTAAGAGGATGGATACTGCAAAGTGCTGGGAATTGTTGGGAATATAAGTGAGATGCTATGATACAGCGGTGACAGCGTGATTGAGGGAAAGGAATAAGTGTTCCACTGTATAAGGGTAAGGTAAACAAATTTAGTCTAAGAATCACTGGTAGGATTCTGATTGAGAAATTAAGACAGTGTGGGTAAGTGGCTACAGCCTTTTTTTATGAGTTATGTGAGAAGTTGGAAAGTTAAGAGGAAAGCATTCATGTACCTAAAAAAAAGGGGGGGGGACTTGAGACAGAATCAATATATGTAATGAATGGTACTACAGATAAGCCACTGAGAGGAACTGAATGATTTTAAGATCGGAGTAATACACATGTAAGAATATGTAGACAAGAGATTGGCTGGTTTGGTGTCAGAAGTGGGCTTGAGATTTAAGTATG
>NC_089795.1:74480162-74530162 GCF_040412425.1 Macrobrachium rosenbergii
TATATAAATACTAAATATATATAAATGTATATATATATATATATATATATATATATACATATATATATATATATATATATATATATATATATATATATTTATATATATATATATATTCTTCAGTTGCCCATCACATACACACACATCTATTATCTATCTATCTATCTATCTATCTATCTATCTATCTATCTATCTATATATATATATATATATATATATATATATATATATATACTGTATATACATATATATATCCTTTGGTTTCACTAAGACAGGACATCCAAACAATTTCTCATTACAGGCATCGGTCACTGTAACTTGGCCTAAATGTCTAATTTCAGCCCTTTGGACATTTTAGATCTGACACGAGAACAGAGCTGCAATAATATCTAACACTCGGAAAAAATACTTGGCACTTCACATTTCTATATCCGATGTACATATGAGAGAGAGAGAGAGAGAGAATAGGAAAATAGGTCCCCAGTGATCACTCTGGTTACCAATCCATATTAATTCCACGAATATATTAAATGGAATATTTGAAAAAAATACTATAGTTTTTAATTAAATCAAGGGTAGCATACATTTATACTCTGAGTAAAAGCAATTTCGACACACAGCCTTCCATAACATTTAAATAGATCGGAAAAAGTCTTTTGTCCTTCTACTGCGAGTAGCCTGGAAAGTTCAATTAAACGCGCAATGAAAAAAAATAAAAAATAAGAACACTTTAAATGGAAGCCGATTTCGGAAATCCTTTCACTCCAACTCAAATAAAATGAAATTAGAACTAAGGCCAGGGAAGAATTTGAAATTCTAATTAGGCCGACGCAGCGTAGCGCAAACAACGTGATGGAGACTAAGCCTGACGACGCCTAGATTTCGGCTCTTCGGAAAATCGGCTGTCTTCTCTTCTGCATCGCTGTCCTTTTCAAGAAAGTGTATTTCTTGTCCTACACTCGAGTTTTAAGCCTTCATTATCTAATACTACTTGCCCGAAGGACGTTATAGGCCTGTCTCTTAATAGTACGGTTATAAAGCTAAAAAGTATACCTTAGTTTAACCAGACCACTGAGCTGATTAACAGCTCTCCTAAGGCTGGCCCGAAGGATGAGATTTATTTTACGTGTTAAGAACCAACTGGTTACCCTAGCAACAGGACATACAGCTTATTGTGGAATCGAACCATTATGACGAGGAAATGAATTTCTATCACCAGAAACAAATTCCTCTAATTCTTTATTGGCGGGTCGGAGAGTCGAACGCTGGGCCAACAGCGTGCTAGCCGACGTGATAGCCGAGAGTTCTACCCACCCCTCCAATGAAGAACTGAGTACAGTTAAAAACCCGGGAAAACCGAAGAAGGTAAAGAATTTCACCTCAAGTATTGCAGGAAACAGAACAGTTTGCATTTCGCAAACTGCATGTTTCAGCGGGTTTCCGTGAATGTGGGAAGCTGCTGCCTGACGGGTGGTACATCAGAGTATAGGCTATAAAATGAGTGAAATGGTTATTGAGAACAGGTGCGGACGGCAGATGATGGGATGATCTATTTTTGATTCAGTCGGAGGGTAACTCTCCAAATAGGGATGGATTAGGCCAACCTAAAGCTTTAGTAATTACGACGGGAAAATGATTTGAGGACATAAAAATTTGCCTTTGTTTGAGGTAATTTTAACATAAAAAATGTACATATTCAAGGAAATGTTCAAATTTGGTCATTATCAAAGACCACTGAACCATTACAAATTAGCGGACACAGAGATGCAGGAAGACTATAGGGTCCAAATTCAGATGTGCTGTTAAGACGAGACTTGGCGGAGAAAGATTAAACAACTAAAGACTAAGCGTCATTAACAGAAGAAGGGTGGAAGAGTAGTGTGTGCGAGAATAACGTTACGCTGCAAAGCATGAACCGATTTTTCATGCAACAGTGGGATTTTCGATAATAAGCCAGAATTGATCCTTGACTGAGATGATCACCAATGAAGTTCAGTCAACTGACCCTAAGGTCATGGTCAGTTTTCCCAATATGTGTGATGCACAAGCATATTGACATGCTATTCACATACCACGTTCAAAGAGTTATTCGATAAAATATGCTTACTATTTAGAAACATAACTGCAACTAAGAAAATTATGTCTTCCTTTACAGGAAACACCGTTTGCATAATAGTCATTTCATGAAGAATAATGTTATCATAAACTGGCGTCACAACCATAATTATCATCGACGTCGTATTGAATATTAAATAAAGGAGGAGTGCAATGTATGGAACTGAACTGCAAGGAGAGAGTAATTTCACTGCGATGAATTCACTCAACAGTTATTTTCACCGTGATGAGGAAGAGGGTAGCAAGACGGAAAAAGAAGCAAACATCGAACAAATGAGATATTACGTCAAACACTCAACTAAATAATATAAAACATTTAATTCTTGCAAGTCATTTACGGATATACCCAGTGGTCAACCTATATCCGAAGAATTTTTCAGAAAAAAATATGCCAGCGATCCTTAGCGTGAGAAATAACAATTAATAAATGCTGAAGCTTCACAATCTACATACCACAAAATGTAAATCGTCCTCTTTGGAAATACCTTTTATTTCAACCCCAAAGGACCAAGAATATAAACTCAAGCAAGAAGTTACAACAAAGTCATAAGATATCGAGAGTCACATCTGATTTTACAAATGATGCTGCAGGCGATGATGGACTGTGCCATCGCCCTTAACCCAGTAGGAGCATAAGCCCACATAAACCACTCTCTGTAAAGGCCATTGATAACTGCCGAACGCAGCCATTTGCTGCAACAATTAAAGGAAAGAGTAAGAGACGACGAGAGGACCTCGACGTATCAGAAACCAAACAACACGGGCATGAAAAGTATCTTTACGTCAGACCTTAACGGAAAGGTTTTAAACAAAAGGATATATATATATATATATATATATATATATATATATATATATATATATATATATATATATACATATATATATATATATATATATATATATACTATTATATATATAATATATATATATATATATATATATATATATATATATATATATATATATAGACAGATAGATAGATAGATAGACAGAAAAGTCGTCAAGATATGAAAGCATCAAGATGATCTTACACCTGGAAATGAGAATGGTTACTTAGCACTTACAGAATTTGTTTCTGGTGATAGAAATTCATTTCTCGCTAATGTAGGTTTCAGATTCACAATAGCTGTAAGGTCCGTTGCTAGGTAAGTAATTGGTTGGTAGCCACGTAAAAATAAGTCTAATCCTTCAGGCCCAGCCCTAGGAGAGCTGTTAATCAGCTCAGTGGTCTGGTTAAACTAAGATATACTTAACTTAGCACTTACTGTACAGTAGCACTCTCCTCCCCGCCTCCCTAAAAATCTCGGCGGCGTCTCCGTAACACAACCTAAAAGAATCTGAAGGTTTGTTCTCTGGAAATATCTCGGACACAAGCATAAAACAAACACCAAAACACGAACTGAGATCCCAACAAGCAGAGTAGCCACTATGACAAACACAACTTTAAAATAAAATCTTGCAACGAATGCTGGTCACAAACTGAATAATGTTTGCCACAAAGTTATGTTGCAATAAATTTCTCGCCGCACTTTTATGAAGAAAGGTACATTTCTGTTAATTC
Source organism: Macrobrachium rosenbergii (assembly GCF_040412425.1). Classification (NCBI taxonomy): domain Eukaryota; kingdom Metazoa; phylum Arthropoda; class Malacostraca; order Decapoda; family Palaemonidae; genus Macrobrachium; species Macrobrachium rosenbergii. The sequence goes on from NC_089795.1 coordinate 74,483,842, forward strand.
TGTTAACGAACATCTTTATTTTAAGAAGAGAGAGAGAGAGAGAGAGAGAGAGAGAGAGAGAATGTATTAAGGCTGCTACAATTAAACATCTATATTTTAAGATAGATAGATAGAGAGAGAGAGAGAGAGAGAGAGAGTAAAAAATTTAATTTGGCCACTACAACTAAAAACTTTTAAGATACAAAGCGATTGGTCCCCCGCATCTCTCTCTCTCTCTCTCTCTCTCTATCCGTCGAGGGACGTCCCTTTACATCATCGTTTGTCCATCTAATCCCCGGAATTCAATAGGCAATCGTCAATACGTGACGGATCTGCCAATTGCCTTCCGATAGGAATCATACATATTGGATTCCTGATATTTTGAAAGTAATGGACTAAACCAATACATCTGATGAGGAATGACGTCACTGCTTGCAAATGAAGTGTTATTAAGGTTCTCGCATTTGTCATAGCAAAAAACCTAATAAAATATGCTAAATTATTCCTTGTACCCTGTTATGATAATGATCCACCTACAGACCCTCACGCAGTGTTACTTACATGACGGTCAGATGAGCAAAAGCAGGTTGGCTATTCATATTCAGGACGAGACACTATCTCATGAAGAGGCGGATTATTGGAAGTATAATGTAGACCTCCATAAATCAATACATTCCTACTCCCCTTATCTTTCTCTCTCCCTCTCTATCTCACTTACTGTGCGTGTGTGTGGGAGTACATGCAAGATTCAAAGATTCTCAGAGAGAAAGTGTTAAACTGTATTAGGCTTTGACAACATTAGTTGCATTACTTGAGAAAGAATTCAACTGCACAATAAAACCAGCGTCATTTAATATAAAATATGGTTCTGTTTAAGCTACCATTGAAAGCCTACGAGCCTCTTCTTACTAAACCAGCACCAGATGTCTGCCAGCAAGAAACCAAAAACGATACAATGAATGGGTACCGGAAGATACAATGAATGGGTACCGGAAAAAAAGGAAAAAACAAAACAAAAAAAAATAACGAAACGTTAATTAAAGACCAACATTAATTCGAGCAAGTTGCCCTTCAGCAGGAGTTCACAGAAGGACCGACAACGTTTCCAAATGAGATAGGAGGCCATTAGGCTCAATCCTAATAAATAGGATTGGATTACGGGATTAAGGAGAGGGGGAGTTCGCAGACGACTCCCACCGCTCCGGCACGACGATTGGTGAACGTTCTTGTATCTTGCGGGAAGCGAGAGGTCGAGGGGAACGAAAAGAGCAAGTCTGAAGAGTCTGCTGGATGCTGGGACATGTCAGCGAACGAAAAACTTCAGACGATTGTGAATATATACGTGAATTTCTTCATGACGTGGACAACATTCTGTCTGCGGGCATATAAGATAAGAAGCAACACAAGTTGACGGCCAAGTGAAGTGAAATAGTGTTCATTATATTATTTTACTTGTATTTCATAATAGTCTTGTTGCTGGGTACAAGATTCACGACTTCCTCGATCTCAATGTATAAATTTATTATTTATAGCCTTCTAGTGGAAAGTCAAATACTAGGAAGAACATAGGTGGTGTTAATTATTGTACATTTCCGCACGCCTCACTAAAGGCATTCACTTTCAAGTCACGTGTTTTAAGACCTAGAGGATTCAGGTTTTCATTGTTTTAAAATCTAAGTGGACCTCTGGTTTCCTTCGGGCCTGGGCCTGAAAAGGACATTAGGCTGCCCGTCCCAATGTTATCGCTCTTAAAAACCTGCTAGTATGGCAACGCTGTTCCCAAAATCACTGCCAAAATTACTGTCTATTTCAAGACATTTTCTACGAGGTTTAACCACAAGTATCATCCCTTTGGCCAAATGTATATTGCTGACACTTCTCTCCAGCCAAGGATCCCATTAGGGATAAACGCCTACAGGGCGCTTATTGATAACAATGTACCTTGACAAGCTGGCTGCAGGCGATACGAGAGGAACGTTTTACTGCACCTTCCGGGGTGGGGAGAGGGGGGAGGGAAGAGAAAGATGCACATCTTTCTGTCTTTCTTTTCGTCCGCTCCCTTTGGTCTCTGTCCAACTTCTTTAACTTCATCTTGCTTCAATTTACACCTCATATTCGAGAAAGAGAGCCTCACACCTGCCTCATGAGAGTGGCACAAATGTGACTCGAACGATGCCCAGAAAATTTTTGTGCGAATCTAACTTAATATTTAAATAAATAAATAAATAAATAAACAAATAAATAAACTTTCACTCTCCTGTTTTCAACTCCAACAAAGTTCAGCGTACCGTTAAGTTCTAGCCAAAACAACAGATGTCCAGAAAAGACCGGATCTTGAATACAACTACTGTTTTGAATTCTCACGATCTGGAGTGTTGCCTTTAAAACGTAAAAACTCGTAAACAAATTTTGTAGTATTAATCAGTTACTCATCTGAAAGGCTATAACTGCCTTCCTTATGACTGTGTGTGCAAAACTTTCACATGAAAAAAGCTGAAGGAAGAAGAAGAAGAAGAAGAAGAAGAAGAAGAAGAAGAAGAAGAAGAAGAAGAAAAAGAAGCACTGGTCTTTTGTGTTCTTAGCATCTTCGATCAGGAGAGGAGAGGAAGTGAGGATGGAAACTAAAATCTTAATAACTAACTTATACAACTATTGGGATTCTTGAAAAAAAAAATCAAGATGTCTCGTGAACATGTACACGGTTCTTTTCTGCAAGCAATCGTAGTGGGTGTTATTTTAAAGAACAAAAAATCCATGAAGTGGTGGAAAGGGAAAAAAAAATTGAGAACTACGATAGCGTGGAATTTATGCATGCAACCAAAACCTCGATATTCAATACCCTCCTCTGCGTATGGGTGATTATAAGACCAAAGTGATATGAGAGAATTTTCTTCTGCTTCACATAATTTTACATAAGGCTGGCTTTAAAGGGAGCAAAAATTACCACACTTTTCTGTGCTTGGACGATGCTAGACTTCCCAAAGGAAGGTGGTTTTCATAAACAGAATCTTTGGAACTATCAGCTGACAGTCTACCAAACCTATTTATTTGAAGTTACAACTAATTTATCCAAGCCAGGTGGCAGTCATTTATAAATATCGAGCTGAAAACAAAACTATATGGAACGTAAGAAAAATACAAAACGGATACTCAAGAGGATACCTTTGCTATGTATATTCACAGATTTCTTTTCCCCTACAATAATAATAATAATAATAATAATAATAATAATAATAATAATAATAATAATAATAAATTCCACTTTATCAAGTTCGAAGCCACGACGGCAAAAGCCACGTGATGATCAGATATCTGTCAAGCAACTATCAATATAACCCTTCCACCAAAGCTTCTTAAGATTCATCTCACCTTTGGTTTTTCTTTATGACCGGTGAGGGCGGCGCCTTCAAAGCCAGCGGGGCTGTTTATGTTAGACATCGTGATCAGGGGGGGAACGTTTCATACGAGGATACAAAAGACCTCCTCTATGGCAGGTTTCCAAAGTAAACAGTTTGATCAACGGTAAAAATGGAACTCATCCACGAAGACCTCAGACCTAAACATGAATCTGAGAGAGAGAGAGAGAGAGAGAGAGAGAGAGAGAGAGAGAGAGAGAGAGGCATATTTGGATGTATCGACAGCAAGAAAGTGAACAACCTTATAAAGAGAATTAGTTTTTTTTTTTTTTTTTTTCTTTTTGCTAACTTACAATGCTCTCTGCTTGAGCTTGAATGATGAAATCATAGTCTATTGAACCTTGGATAAAGTTTAGCTTTAGTAATAATAATAATAAACTAACAGTTGTTACTAGTGTTTCATTTGTTATCAAATAACGCTGCATCAAAAGCGGTAACTAAGAATTCTATTCACCATTCAGCTTTTTCCTCTTGTGAGAGAGTGGCGCCAAAAAGCTACAGTCTACCGGTTTAAAATGCGGAATACAATCAAACTTCATCAGGAAAATAAAAAACATCAAAGGAATAACTTTTCATAGAACATATGAATAATCAATACTCTTTCTTCGTTCAATTGCGCTTAACAGTAATCCAGTTTCAAAGGTTCACCTCTTCTACGACTGCTAATCATTTCCAAATTCCATATCATAACTGAGTTGTCATGAACAATTTAACACCCAAGATTATTACATTGGACCTTTTTCCACGTACTACTCCTTATTATGTCCTAAAAGGACAACTAATTACAGTATCTGTACACAAAATACAGTACTCATTAAAAGCTAGCCACCGTTATGAAAACACCTTGCAAAAATGGTTATCAACAGACAGTTATATTCTATCACATGCAACGGTTCCTTGAAGCACGAAATATTTGCACAAGAAAAGCACCGCGTGACTTTTCGGAAAGAGACGACAAAAGGAACATTACAATTGTTTTTATAATATCACTGCTATAATTGTCGTCATTCCTGAAGGTGGCACCATGAAACTTGCTGCAGTCTCTTATAAGGGTGAACCAATCTAACTGACAGTCCTTCCGATCAGAGCTTCCTTCAAGCATGAACCCCGGAAGTGAATAAACGTATCTAACAGTTATTCAACCGGAGTGAGTTGTACAGAGGGTGTGGCATTAGGCCAAAAACTGAATACCAAAATAATGGGTATGGAGGAAAGAAGTAAAATAATTTAATAATTTCAATTAATTTCTATGGGAATATATTCGCAATATGTAAAATGACTAGATCCCGCATTAATATCCACTAAAAATTTTAGATTAACCAGATCACAAGTATGGCTCCTTAAATTCTTAGTAGGGTAACTCGGCACAGGACATTTTAATGAGGGACTGAAAGACTCCACCGAAAAATTACTTGTGCACAGTACTTGAGAAGCACATAACTACTAAACCTAGTAACACGGATTATCAATTAGAAAAATTTATGTTAAAAATCTGAATGTTTTATATATAAATAGCTTAATTAGGTCTCATGCTGCCAAGATAATTAGTAAATACGAAGCCTGATTTGTCGAGTTGTAACAAAAATTATGAGCCATTGGTTTAAAAACAGAAAAAAAGGCGAATTAAATTCCAAAAGGAAAACTCAAAGGTTTATACCCCATGCGGTCAGCAACCTCAAAAAAGAAGAAGAAAAAAAAGGAAGTGAAATTATAATCACCAATAGTGTTCTGTGATGTGTTAAGATACTGAATTAAAATAACCTACAAAGAATGTTAGTTACGGGAAAACAGAGGAAATCGGACTTTTATGCAAACGCGCCCCTGCACGAATATACACGCTGACCGAGTGTTTACTATGAATAATGAGGCATTAAAATATCCCGCCTTGCACGTCAACTTAAACTGCGTGGTACGCACATGATTAATTACTCAAATTAACGCAAGAAATTAAATTCAGTCGCTGAAGCGGAATCCAGTATTACAACGGAGCATTTATGTCAAGTTATTTCAGGGAGCCTTGGGACGAATTTATAAACAGCAGAGCCATAGTAAGAACGATTAAATTGCACATCTTTCTTCTTTATCTCATTTTACCATTTTCATGCGGTCACAGGTATTCATATCATCAAGCGTCTTTCGAAAACTATCATGTAAAAAAAAAAAAAAGTAAACAATGCGACGAAGTTTCTTAGGCGCAATCGAGTTTTCTGTACAGCCGCTACAGCGTATAATAAAGGCCACCGAAAATGGATCTATCTTTCGGAGGTCTCGGTATAATGCTGTATGAGCCACGGCCCACGAAACTTGAGCCACGGCCAGGTAGTGGCCTATCCTATATCGTTGTCTGAAGCACGATTTTGGTTAAATTTAACCTTCAATAAAATAAAAAACTACTGTGGTTAGCGGGCTGCAATTTGGTATGTTTGATGAGTGGAAGGTGGATGATCAACATACCAATTTGCAGCCCTCTAGCCTCAGTAGCTTTTAAGATTTGAGGGCGGACAGAAAAAGTGGGGACAGAAGAAATCGCGGTCGGACAGACAAAGTTTTCATTTACAGAAAACTAAAAAAGGCTAGACGATTACTGACAGGGCTGTACTGTACTCTCTCCTGGGCCATTAAATATATTTCCGTCTTGCTTTCATGTTTTTCGAAATAATTTCGGCCATTGTTTACACATTCTGTTGTTCATAAGAATATGATAAAAAAAACCTGGCAACTAAAGGGAAATAATTAATGTATTGACACTAGACGGTAGCACAGCTTTCTTCTGGAAACAATGTGGTTTGCTAAAAACAAGCAACGAAAGCAAGCGCTTGTTTGCTTATACGAAGTTTCACCAGCTTCATGAATTTTACAGCGTTTTCTAATTTTTTTTTTCTTTTCGCTCATCTTTTAACGGGGTTGAAGTAAACATTCACCAAACTCTAAAAATAATGAAGGTCATCTTTTCCTTTGAGTTAAAACATGAGTTTAATGCAACTACTTGAAGATTCGTGATCCATAACACAATTATTCTAGATTCTAAAACTTAATAACTAACTCGGATATTGTTCGTCCTTCCCCAAGGAATGAAAACAAAAATCCATTCCTTGGAAATGGTACCTTTGGCGTCTTCTGTCTGCATAGCTCCGTTTGCTGGTAACAAAAGCTCCAGGAATAACTGGCATAAAATACATTCGAAAGGCTTCAGACGACGATATTTGTTGTTTTCACCACTTCGTACCCAGGTGTAAAATGGCCAATTCAAAAAAATAAACTATTTTACCCATGCAAAATAATCCCATTTTGCACCTGGGTAAGACGTGGTGAAAACAAAAATAATCGTCGTCTGAAGCCTTTGGAATGTATTTTATGCCAGTTATTCCTGGAGCTTTTGTTAACTTTCAAGAACGACTATGTAACTATACAGACTGCTTTCTACAGCATCTTCCACTCTACATGCTTCTGCATTAATTCGAGTTGGTCAAGTACCATTACACAAGCAGAGGGGACTTTTAATTTCTGTTGTATGAACGAGCTGTAGTGACGGTACGTGACACGCAAGGAGGGAAGACAGGCAGGCAGATGATATTTACGGGTGCACAAAAGGCTCTGAGGCTAAAACACCTTTGTACACGATAATGAAAAAGCAAGAAATAGTGTAAGTACGACGATAAACAAGAAAGAAACCTTGGACAAGAAAGCATTATGAGGATCTGCACTTTTTGGGGACTTTCTGTAAAAACATGTAGTAATTTATGCAGTACCTGGGGAAAATCACATATGAATCACATGCAAGGAAACAATAAACTGCATAAAGACTATTGTTTTCGACATATTAATAAACGAGAGAGAGAGAGAGAGAGAGAGAGAGAGAGAGAGAGAGAGAGAGAGAGAGAGAGAGAGAGAGAGAGAATCAGGATGGTAGATTTATCGCACACCAGACACAATTTTTACATTTTACTTCTTAACATTGGTTATGGTGGAATGTATTTGTTCTTTTTCAACGAAAAGCATGGCATAATTTTAATAAACCATTCTCTTTGTCTTACATCAAGTACTTTTAAAAGTAAATATGGGTAACTTACTAATTTTTAAAGTACAACATTGTTTTTATTTATGAATAAATTGGGAAATGAAAGGTCTGAAGGCTAGGAAACCAAGCTGTTCACTAATCGATGAATAAAACAATTAAAATAGAACATTTTCCCTAATTTCAAGCGTTGAGAAAAAACTTTTTACAAACGAAAAGAGCAAAAACTCTTATCACGAACCCAACTAAGTTATAAAAGTAAAAAAAAAAAAGAAGCTAAATCACCGTAAAAAAAAATGAGCGAACATGACGATGGCATATGTTCAAAGTCAACAAATTTAAGATCCCATGTGGGTCAGTCAGACGGTTCACAATAATATTTGGCTTCTCTGTTCTCAGTTTACTCTAAAATGTCGGCATGCAAATGTTGGACTGTTTCCTTATGAACAAAGCCAGTGAACTGGAGGCTCTGGGGAAGTAATTCCCTCAGCATAATTTGAATCTCAGGGGTACTGTAATTTTCAGGTTGTCACTGTGAAATCAAATGAAAACAAGTAAAAAATGCGCCGAAGTTTCTTCGGCGCAATCGAGTTTTCTGTACACCGCATAATCAAGGCCGCCGAAAACAGATCTATCTTTCGGTGGTCTCGGTATAATGTTGTATGAGCCGCGGCCCATGAAACTGTCAGCCGGCTGTGGTGGCCTGTGTTATAGCGTTCCCAGAAGCACTATCATGGCTAACTTTAACCTTAACTAATATAAAATATACTGAGGCTAGAGGGCTACAATTTGGTATGTTTGACGGCTGGAGGGTAGGTGATCAACATACCAATTTGCAGCCCTCTAGCCTCAGTAGTTTTTAAGATCTGAGGGCGGACAGAAAAAGTACGGATCAGAGTAAAGTGCGCACAGAAAAAAGTGAGGACAGAATGAAGTGCGGACGGATAGACAAAGCCGGCACATTAGTTTCCTTTTACACAAAACTAAAACTAATTTGGAAAGGGGATAAGGCTGGATTATGTTATTCCAAATGTTCTATGTACAGGTACTCTTATGCTTTATGGCAGGAGATGGAATCCTTCGCAAACTTAATATCTTGGGCATAAGTTTTTATTACCTTAAAAAGATGGAAGGAACATCATGTGCTGATATCAAAGGGACATCAGTGTCATGTTCAGGGTTCGAAACCCTGAGCGTCTCTTAAAACCTGAAGTCGTCGGTATTTTGGTTCTTGATTTATAACACAATAACCTCAAAGTACGAGTAACATATGCCAGTGCCAGCATGAGCGGAAATTGAACATAAACTGAGATAACCCTGATCCCAAAAAGGTCCCCGAAGTTGCTACAGAGGCAGAAGTATCTCGAGATTATGAACTCCGTGATAAATCGTAAACCTTTTCCGATTTTGTGGTGCATGAATATAGTGCTTTCGCTCAGGAGGTAATCTGAAGTACTGGGCTTTGCAATACAGTTCCAGGTTTATCGACGGCAGAGAAATGGTAGGAACTTTACCTTGATCTGCTGGTGCTATGTGACACAGTATTATCCAAAATCAATTCGTGTTAATCTCCCAGGGCAGCAAGCCCCCTGGCGAAATTTCAATTCCCAGGAATATTATTGCACTTGTTTCGGTGGCTTCCAATGGAATTTCTATACTCTGTATTAACTGGCCTTTGGCATCATAGGTTTCGACGCTCACAATGTAAGTGGTGGTTGGATTGTTAACTTCGATAGCTAGCTAGGCGGTTTCCTTTTAATTCATTTCCTATACTCGTAAGTCTGCGCATGCGCATTCGTATTTCTTATTGCGTTTTATAAACATTTTGAAACGTGAAATCATCTAAATGGGTGGATGTATATAATTTTATTTAATTTGCCGACAACACAGTTCTGCAAATTATCCGTGGGATAAGTCTCGAAAACCTTACTTGAATTTGGTCATTGAACGAGTATTTAGGTTGAATTATAATCAGTGATGGTAAAAATACTTTTACTTATATTCGTTGTAAATAATCTTCCATGTTAGTGTATCATGCAGAAATGAATAGGTTGACATAAGTGGTAAATCCACACCTATTACCAACTAAGTAAACAAAGAATGTATTTACTTCAAAAAAGGAATTAATGTTGGTTCTGTTACGATCGTATCGAAATCATTCCTAATGCTGCAAAAACAAAAATCACCGTGATGATATACAGCAGACTGCACATGCATTTGCATATGCATTTCACATACATCTATGTACAACATATATTGACAAGGGAATAAATAGTTTATGGTGGCACAAGGTTTTACGTCATCTCAACTTTTAAAGCGATATTTATCGTAATATATAATATAACTGCGTTATATTATATATTACTGGTGTTCTGTAAAGTGTTCTCTAAAGTTGAAGCGAAGTTTTAAGCGTTCTGCTTCATCATTAATACTTTAGCACATATTTCTTGTAATTTTAATTTTCAAACTTGAATTCAAGCATTTTCAAAAGATGAAGGGAAGTTTTACCAGTTATTCTTCTGTTTTATTGCTTTTGTGAGGAATAAACATTTCTTACAAGAATTTAATCATCGGATGATGTTGCAAGAATGGTGACCGGAGGTATCTTTGACCGGTAACATTACTATAACTGACTTGTTTTTACTGTATTTTTTCGTCTTTGATTAGTGACTTGTTCAGGAGTATTCTTAGTTAGAATTAATCCGCTCAGTTAATTACAATAGGCTACAGCAACCGAGGGGTTGCAATTAAAACACATACACTCGGGAATTAAATTATGCTGATAAAGTTAAGCATTTCCGTGCACAAACCAACGTCACTGGCTATTTTGAATGGATGGATCTGTAAATTGTTATTCTTCAAGAAAAAAGCAAAGATATTTGCACCACATAAAGTTTCTTAGACTCTCCAGCCAGCAACGACATGAAAGACACGCCCGTTTCAAGATATGCAACCAACCAAGTCTTCTGACACGTTTTAATTTCTACGTCTGGTGTTCACAAAGCTTTTCTCGGTAGGGTCTACATTTCTAGCGAGGGCTCCTTCGAATTCCCCGTCGCAATGTTGATGTTCTTCCTGCCAGGAGAAACCCAAAGAAATTGTCCCTTTTAACTATGCAGTAAGCGAAGAGAAACAAGTTTTCATTCGTAAATATTTGAACTTTCAGGCAATACTGGTTACAGGCCACACTGGTTACAAACATTTTCCGGCACGTTCTAAATTTTGTGTGAGAACCCTTCGAACTCGTCCTTGGCATGTTGGTATTCTCTCCATCACTAAAAACCAAAGAAAACTGCGCACGTTGACTCTGCAGTTACTAAGCAGTAACGAGAGTCGAGCGGATCCTGATTTTCAGGAGGGCAGGTGAGCTGGTGTTTATTAAAAATCAATAGGTTAAGGGTCCGGGAGTGACAAGCCTCTGCACAATATCTGAAGTTTATTTAGTCAAAGGACTGAAGCCATGGCGCGGGTTTTTCATCAATTTGAGGCAGTGAAAGTTTCAATTTGACGTACGGCGACAGATATACTTTAATTGAAGTCGCAAAACTGCGAGTCATAGAAGCTATTAGCCTCCTTAACACATCTGAAGTTTGGGTTTCGCCGGTTCTCAGGATTCAGTTTTCTCAGGAGAACCAAAGTAATTCATGCTGTTGCCCAAGGAAAGTATGGAATTTTGAACAAGAAAGCCTTTTGAACTTCACAATTCTAAAGTACGGAATTTTGAACAAGAAAGCCTTTTGAACTTCACAATTCTAAGAAAATCAATATAAGCCTTGAGAGAGAGAGAGAGAGAGAGAGAGAGAGAGAGAGAGAGAGAGAGAGAGAGAGAGAGAGAGAGAGAGAGAGTCTGTAAGCTGAATGACGTCCTTCAATAATTAAGAGTTAGCCTTTTAAGGGTTCGCCCCTTACCAAATACAAGGACAAGGTGAAATTGCTAAAAAGTATCATGCTCCATATTGAATCGATATCCCTAACAATGAAAACATTCACCATCATCACAATCATCACCATCGCTGCCTCCAACAGCGTGAGACGCGAAAGGTCTCCGAGGAATTCTGCCACTCATATTTGTTCCGTTACTTCACAGATTTCCAGCCTCTCGCCTTATAATTCTCATCCAAGTGATGCTCGGTTTTCTAATCCTTCCGATGCCTTCAGAGGCCAAGTTGTCATGGTCACGTGCTATTCTCCTTGGGGTGATATAAAGCCATCTTCATTTCCCCTTCATCATTATCTCATAAACATTTGGAACCTACGTTCTAACTCTGTCCTACCATCTGACTCCTCATATTCATCTGAAAGTCTTATGAAAGTCTTATTCTGTATATAATCTACAAAATCATTTAAATATAGTTTCGTTGTCATACATAATTTATATCGTATTACATTAATAAATAAAGGCAATGCCACGAAGGAAAGAGAAACGACGGAGTGGTGCGAGGCCTTTCGACTTATTGTCCTTTACTTAGCAGTAAAGCCTAGCACCTTGCCACGAAGAAAAGCAGTAAAGGACAATAAGTCGAAAGGCCTAGCACCACTCCGTCGTTTCTCTTTTCTTCGTGGCATTGCCTTTATTTATATATTCATCACGTTCCATATTTTCGTGATTCAGTTACACGCATTACATTAATGTATTTCATTACTTTAGTATATTAATTTAAGCATAATTGTTTTCAAGAATTCAGACTGACACTGCTTGATTTGCCTTTTTTAACCTTCCGCTAAATTCCAACTCGAGAAACCTATATATATAATGGATGTCACCGTTCCTTCATATTGGAAAGAATTCACCTCATTAATCTTTACTCCCAGAGTTATTTTATCCCTTCGTACATATTCTCTTCTCAATTCTTCTGGTTTTCTTAAGATTTATCTTGAGTCCCACGTCTCTAGATATTTGAAACGTTCTAATGACGGATTTTAATTCTGTCGAATTTTTGTTGTTACCCCAATTAAACCTTGTCTTCGAGCGCCAGCCACTTTTTCATAATAAATCAACGAAAAGGGCAAACAGTAAAGGTGACGCACCACTCATTAATAGCATCTTAATATTTACAACAAATTAATTTGAAAAGACTATGTCAATATTAACTTTCCACCGACTTAGTTCATGGATAATTTCATTGATATCTAAAGGGACTATCAAAATGACGCAGGACCTTCCATATTACTAGTCTCCTTACGATGTCATCAACAAAAGCCATCAACTGCGATGAAAATATCAGTATGTTCAATTTCAATAGGCTTAGAAAAGGAAGTCAATAAAATGCTCCGAAATGAACAAGATGATTTTAGGAAAGGCAGGGCTGCACAAATCAAATATCTGTGTCAAGACACATTATGCAGCTGCGTAGGGAATTTGCAAATTCCCTTCTAATGGATTCGTTGACTGAAAACATTATAACATTTTTTAAAATGAATCTGTAAGGGATGGCTTTCTAATAATGTTCTGATCTCTCAAACAACTATCATTTTCCAGAACTGACCATTCGGTAAAAAGTATTTTAAAAAATCAACACTACAGAAACAGCATTCCTAAATATTTCATTTAGAAATGGCATGACAGCTGAACAAAAAGCACATCGGAGCCTAGAGCCATCACAGACGATAATCACTTTCGTTCAAAGTCAACAGGGGATGAATAAAACATACTCTCAAGTGTTTGCTTCAATTAACAGTCGGTGTTGATTTTTTTTCCATTTTAATAAGCTACACACTAACTGCTATTTCTTTATCAAATATTTGTATGGCACAGGACTGTTGAGTACTTGACAACAAAATATAATGCATATACCGAATAAAAATCTCTCCAATCCGTAATCATGTGCTGCATATATCTATCAATATTTATTACATGATCGTACTCGGAGACTTCGAAATGTCACTTCTAGGAATATTGAAGGGTGTATATAAAATGTCACCATCTGGTGCAGAATAATCCAATTTAAGAGAGAGAGAGAGAGAGAAGAGAGAGAGAGAGAGAGAGAGAGAGAGAGAGAGAGAGAGTTAACAGAAACAAGAAATGATAAAATAAGATGGGTTAAAATATCCTTCGGGATACAAATGACGTTTAACTCCTTTAGTATCATAAGCATGATAATTAGAGGTAAATTTAAGAAAAGGCAGAAGTAGTAAAATGTTTCAGAATGATTGTTTTATAAAATATAAAATTCGGCACATGTAAAGGACAGGTCAGTAACGCAAAAGGGAGGTTTGTTAATATTTATACTGATTAGCTACACAACATAACGTGCCCAAGTGACTTACAATCATTCACAATAAAAAAAAAAAAATTTACCAGTAATAATAAAAGTCGACAAGGTACTGGAACGATCAGGAGGAGTGCGTATGATGAATTTTACAGAGAGAGTAATTAAACAAGAATAAGGAAGAACCTAAGAAACACGTTTCGCAATGTCAGAAACTTGCAATAGGTCTGAAAGAGAACCATTATAAACTCCAGTTAAAGTTATCGATAAAAATCTAGCTTCAAGAGTTAGACGTAAATTTCTAAACAGTAATAGTGTCCCTGCCCCTAGTACTTCTACTTTTCATGAATTCTCCAACCCTGTAACCAAGAAGAGCAAAATCTAACGAATAACTAGTCTGAGCTCCACTTGAAAATTCCTTGCTAGAATACTAAGAGCAATATTTAACAGGCTATGGAAATACTGTCTTGCAAAATGTCAAACTAAAATTTCTCATCTTAAAGGCTAGTATTTAGAAAATCGAGTGAGTCTTACAATACTTCCAGTACAGTGATAAAAGAGGTTTCATTGTATAATAGTCTGTTACCTGGAAAAACAGACATAAACACTTCCAGTACATACACATACATACATAAATGTGTATGTCTGCAGTGACCAAGGTATTGGGACTTTTTCTTTAGCTAAAAACAATACTAGCGCCACGATATCCCCATATTTACTCCACATCCACATCACAGTTGTCCCTCAAAAACAGACTAATCTTTTAGTGCGTCACACGAATTTTACCTTTCCTAGAAGCGTGCCATAATGTCTAACACATATGGAGCTAAAAGAGGCGGGACATCTTCGCTTACATACACAATTCTTTTTCAGAATATATATGTATGTATGTATGTATGTATGTATGTATGTATACAGGATATGTATGCATGTATAGACAGACACACGGACACGTATACACACACAGAGACACACACACATATATGTATGTATATATATATATATATATATATATATATATATATATATATATATATATATATATATATATATATATATATATATATACATATGCATAAAACAGAATAATGGAAAACCCAGGAAAGATCAAAAAAGAATGTTTGGAGGGCGAATTCCAACCATTCATAACAAAGCGATGGCAGAAATGATCCTGTTGAAGAGGGAGTTGCAGGCTTCAGTCAAGCCAGTAGAAGCGACAGAAACATTTTGACACTTCTATGTCTTCGCTATGAGACTAATATGATTACTTAATAAACTATGTGAGTATGCATCTTAGCATCCTGAATGTATAATAAGTCACAAATCCCTATTATGTCTCTCTGTCACACACGTTCAGCTTGTCTTTAGTTGTGTTGTCTGTACATATTCAAACTAATATTAAAGATCTGATACAAAATCATAATAACGGCTTTTGTAATTTGATTTATTTGCAGCTCATTACGTTGATACTACTCTATACCTTCCAGCACCTCATAATTGAATAGTTTAACCTTTAAAATGTTTATGTTCCCAAAATGTTTACAAGCAAATGTTTATACAATGATCATAAGCAAATGTTTATAAGCAAATTGTCCAGGAACCTGCCTAAGGCCCACCTTGCAGTGTCCACCTACAGAAGGCTTGACATGACTGGTCAATACGCTTCCTGTCCGATAAAATCTGCAGTGTTCCAGAGCTTTGATTTATATGTGATGCCCTTTAAAGGCTACGTTCAAACATCACTCGAAAATAAATATACAATGCCCAAACTTTCAGGTTTGGAAATGCCGTTGGAAAACTACATACACGATCGTCAGTATGCTTCATATAAAACGAAAAACCGTATATTTCGTGCAAATATTCCATAGCAAAACTTTCCACCTGACACTGTAGCAGCCAAATTTGACCAAGGTTTTTTAAAAACCTTGGTAAAAACCTTGGTAAAAACTTTCTGTTATACAAACGTGCAGAAGACACAACTGACACTACCGCGAATCAAGTTTATAATGAATGAATAAGGTAAATTCAACAGCGTTAAGAAAATTTAATTCCTTGAATGCTTTGCCAAGATGTTTCCAACGTGACCAAAAAGAAATATTTTAAAACAGTTTTTATCCCATAGATACGTAGACAATATATTTCTCATTTTAAATGTTGTCACAGCTGCCAAGGTCACTAACGCAGTTAAACATCATACCAGAAAACATATTCACCTACCTAAAAAAAAAGATCATTATGATAAAATTCACAACAAATAAATAAGATTTCATAATTTGAATTTTCCAGAAAGCAAATTATCTAAACAAACATGACACAATTTAGAATAATGACGGCACAGGAAGACCAATTATTAATTAAAACATAAAATATGTATCCTAACTCTTCTTGCTTTCCTTATTGACCATATTATGACCTTGAAAATGATGGCTGATACGTGCGTAACACGCCCTCGATGTTAAATTTATAGTAAACATTCATCAGTGCATCTGGTAACTACTGTGAAATTTTATGTCTTAGTCCGCTGAAAAAAATCCGTTCCGCATAATTAATAGACAGCATTGATTTAAAGTAAATCTCATTCATCTTTAACATCACTGTAAATTTTTCTTTACACACTGATCACTATTAAAACCAACAAGGAAACAGCGCTAAAAAAGGACTTAAAAAGATACACCATCACTCGTACATCAGTATCATTAAGAAGAGTACCCAGAACTAGAAGCCCTCGTCTCACGCTAATTCAGCCACAACGCCATCTGTCTTTTTTATTCTCTTTTCTTTCAAGTCATGGTTAGAGAAACGAGAGAGAGGGGAGGAGGAGGTATACGAGAGGGGAGAGGGGAAGGCGTATGAGAGAGGGAAAGGGGAGGGGGTAGGAGGAGGAGGAGTGTCCAGAGGAAGACACCATAAAAGCCAAAGACGGCGCATCTTAATAGGATGCTAGATATGCCCCTTTATACCACCAGGGCTATTCTTGATGTGCAAAAGCTCGGCATA
The DNA here is from genome assembly GCF_040412425.1 of Macrobrachium rosenbergii. NCBI lineage: Eukaryota > Metazoa > Arthropoda > Malacostraca > Decapoda > Palaemonidae > Macrobrachium > Macrobrachium rosenbergii. Next base: position 74,500,458 of record NC_089795.1, read on the forward strand.
ATGGATCTCCCTGACGGCATCACAATCCACTCTCAAGTCGGTTTTTATCACAATGTGGTCATTACGGCAGATTTTGCTCCTTCCACGGTCTCAGCTGGACCGGGGCGTCCTTTACGCGGAAAATTCTCTCTCAAGTTGTGACAATTTACTTTTTTTTTTTCTTTCTTTTCGTTTGGTCATCTCCTTTATCTTCGTCCTTTTTTCGGTGGGACACAGAATTCAACCTACGAAAGACGCGTAGTTTCCTTAATTCGGCTCTTGGGAAAATAAACCAAAGCTATTACTAATAATAATGGTAATTTGCAAATGAGCCCGCTCGATGGGACGTCAGCGAGTTCCAATAAGCCACGAAGTTTCACAAAGCTCTTAAAAGTTCTCAATCTATCTTGAAAGCCCCTTTAGGCCTTAATAATAATGTTCCGCATGAAATCTCTCATTCATCCTTCCAAATTATATGGCAATTCTTATGAATGCTTTCTCAAGAACTGCATACTAAAAGTGGTCATTTGTAACCTCAGAGGAGTTCTTCGGGAAACTTCGTAAGGCTCTCACAGATGACAACTGTTTCTCGAGAATAAGCCTGGAAAAATAAAGAAAGTAAGATGGATAATAATAGTTAATAAGACTAGAAACAATAAAAGCAAAAGTCCTCACAACGATAATAGTTATCTACTACATCACCAGCAATAAAGGGTAACCTAATTTTCTTCTAAAAGAAAATATTACTGACGTCATGGCAATGTCGTGTTTCCGAACTATTTACTGCTTTCAGGACTCAACTGTACCGAAAAATTGACGAAACTAAATATTTAACAACGCTGCCTCTTCCGATCCCATCCACGTATGCACAAAGACTCGGACGTAATAATTACCCTAATTTCATTATAATCATACACGCGCGAGACAAGCTATTGATTCGCCTTCATTGGCAACTCAATTACCCGCCATTCGCTCCGTCTACAACGAACACTCATGTCGTGATGAGGATTTAAAAGCACGACATTATCTGCTGAAGGGAGGATTAAACTAATGAGATCCCTAGCAAAGTTCAAGATGATTCCACAACATATCATTCACTCTCTTTTGTCTTCGTTCGTTTAATTTTAAACACCTTGATCTATACGAAAACTAAACAAAGCACAACACTGAAGTGGTATGGACTTCACAAAAGAACAATAATAATAGAAACACCTTCTAATTCCATTAAAATAACACGGATATAAAGAACTAAATAAGACGATGATGATTGGCGAAGGAGGCACAAAGTATTCGAATGTCTGTATGAGCACGTTTCGTTGTAAGTATGAACTCGAAATGGCCATCTGTTTTGGAACAAAAATAATAAATTCTACAAAATATGTGTACTGTTCGAACGTTTCCTTATCTCCTCCAAGGTCATATTTTTGGTTCAGTTTGTTTATTTCATTGTTATCTGTTAGCAGGATTACGCAAATGTGGGCATCATGACTGACATTTTGTTATTAGAATCTGGAATATATAGGAATGTCCCTTGAGAGGGAAGGAGACCTTTTTGGTGGGAAGTGGGGGTGGGCGGAACTGCTCGGCACTAAAGGAGATTTTGCCTTCTCCCAACGGCCTTGTATCAAATGTGACGACCTACTTTTCAGAAAGAACGAACGAAAACTAATATACTATATAAAATCGAATGGTTAAATTCACCATAAAGATGCATTTTCAATGGTTTCAATGACGTCTTATAAAAGCTATGATGAGTACATTTCAAAACATTACATTCTGAGCACAATATCTAATTATTCCAAATTATATAAGGTAACTCTCCCAGCTTGAATAAAGTTGGAATAAAGAGCATTTAAAACAGCATTCAAGACCTCTGTAGTCGGATCTGATGCTGCTTATCCAATTCTATTGCAGATGTATAATATTTATCGGGAGAAATTATAATAAAGTCGAAGTTCAGCCACGAGTCAAGATGTGCTTGTTCAAGATTTGATGATTTACTTGAAAGAGATTTGACACATGACCAACGAAATTTTGGTAGTGGAGGATTTAGGCCATGGGTAATCCATTCAATGTGTTATATGACCCAGATCCAGGCCTCAGTCAAAATCCAAGGTGGTTCCTTGGCCAAATTAGTTAAAATTCGGCGCTGATCGGATCCTGACCTGGATACTGTAGTAAATATTGTTTAGGCCCTGAAAAACTATGTCCCCTGCTAAGTTTTATGTACTTGTTACTGCTGTCGTTTCCTGGGGAAAAAAGGAGGAATATGCATGTTTCCATAGGTTTGTTTGTATCTATGTATGTGTGTGTACATAATATAAATATAAATATAAATAAATAAATAAATATATATAATATATATATATATATATATATATATATATATATATATATATATATATATATATATATATATCCATTATAACGCAATTAATCAATTGCAAATTAATGAAAGGTAGTCACGAACAACAGGAGTTTAATGACATTATAAAACACTTGGTGGTACAATCCTAAGGACAGGAAGAAATGAAAGAGTAAAATTTACACATAACAAAGACAAAACTAACTAAAAATATTCATATGCCAAATTTGTGTGCATATGCTGTAGACGGTCGGCTACAAGATCTTCAAAATTTAGCAAGCTGCGTGACTAAAACCGGCAATCAGAATTTAACACTTGTACATAAATAATTCTGTAGATTGTATGAAATAAAAAAAAAAAATGTAGAATCAAAACATATACATTAGACATCTAATCAATCACGCTTGTGAAAGGCACAACAAGTAGTATATCGTGGCTAAAAACACAAACTTAATAATTTCGACAAAAATTGCATTAATCCAGTAGTAAACTCAAAAATAACAAAAAACAACATACAATAATCATATACAACAAATGGCCACAGACGAATGAGGCAACAGCAGAGCAGTTGAAAAGGAATCGCTGACGCAGTATTACATAGAGCATAAAGCACTCTCATTCAGTTATGAACGAGAGAACCTTATCAAAAAGACATCTTTCCTATTACCCGAGGTATACACACACATTCACGTATACATAGTATATATATGTATATATATAAATATATACACACACACACACACACACACACACACACACACACACACATATATATATATATATATATATATATATATATATATATATATATATATATATATATATATATATATATATATATATATATACACACACATTTACACACACACGAATGAATGAATCTACTCATGTAACTAAAGAAACTATTACAGAATGTAAATTCCACAAGCCAAAAGGGGGCTGCTACCTTGGATACCTAACGGAACGTGAGAACCCATAAACTGGACAGCCCTCCCCTGGGAAAAAAGAGCGAAAGTCACTTACTCAGGATTTCGTCATTTATACTTAGAAAAAGACAACATTTAGTCCCTAACAGAACAGAACTTGTAGCGATTAAGCAAGTCGTCCCTCCGCCGCGAGGTCGCCTAATCTTCCTTAAATGTCGAGTCTGTTTACAAACGTGCCTGCAAAGAGCACAGTCTAATTCCCCTTGGATAAAGCACACACGTCCAATTAGACTCCCCTCCTAAACATCTCTGTGGAAGCCAACAAAAGTCTTTTGGAATTACGCTCAGGGAGGCCATTTTTCTCTTACTAGAAGGGTAGGTTAATGGAATTATGTTGAGCAGCCGATTGGAGTACTCGGCGCCATTTTTATCATAGGATCGTTGAGTTCATGATACTGAAAACAATCGTCCTCCACATCACTAGCATGTAGGCCAATTCTTCTATGGACGTTTAGTGCATTATAGAAATGACTTTCACAACTGGCCGAAGTCTCAAATTTAAACTTTACCAATGAAGAGTCTACTAAAAGTCAACTCTGCCTTTCTTGATGTCGGTAAAGCTTACATCGAAGAATTCAACACTGGCTTCTATATGTAAGCTTTAACAACTCATGTTCAGATAGAAGACGTGAATACCAGATACATTACCTAAATTCTATTTTTGATGCGCATGACCAATATGTTCTTAATAACTATATGACCTGTACGGCGATCGTGCAGTTTACGAAAAAAAATTAAAATAAAAAAAATTACGTTTACAAACTGCACGGCTGATGAAACAGTCGTATGAAAAGCAAAACCTCTTGACATTTTCGGGAAAAACAAGGATTGGCAACCAGAAATTTTATCCTTGTCTTATTAAAAAAATGCCAGTAGGAAAGTTTCCTCCAAGAGTATTGAGTGACAAAAAAAATAAAAAATAAAAAAAAGGCAGACTTTTTCATTAAAAGTTGCTAAATACGATGTCAAGTGAAGCCCTTTCATGTACGTAGATCATGTGATTAACGTACAGTTAGTAACATTAGAGTAAAATATAACTCTGTATTAGGGTGATGAAGCCATTTTGAACATCATTTCCCATGTTTTCATGACGCCTGCTGGGCTCTTTCGGATACCGAAATGAATCGGGACATATTCAGTCGCAAGTTCCATCAGTCACCTGCGAAACAGGGAACTTAAAAATCACTCCAAGGAACGTCCGTAACAATCACCACCACCTGAAGGAAACACCGAGTCATGAAAGAAACATCTTTTTCTTCTGAGAATAACAAAGGTTTCTACGCTGTTAGAAAAATACCCCACATTAACACAGAAATCGTTATACAAAATCCCCGTTAAAATGATATCCAACTTGTTCTGCATCCAGCCAGTGATAATTCAGCCACTAATGAAAAGCCAACATGCACTTGGATCAACAACAATGCAAATTACTGTTGACACACAAATACAAATGGATTGTCGATGCCATCTGAGAATGGTGAAATATTTCTGAACAATAGTAACTAGAAATATGTTTAGAGGCCCAACGGCGAGGTCCTGGGGGCAAAAATTATATTAAAAAGTGGGGATAAAAGGTAAAGCAGAAGCTGCAAAGATATATAACACTAAGAAGATATACAACATTAAATAAGTTTGAGAAGGCTGATTGGAAGCACCGACCCATATAGAAATGGGTGAAGAAGAAGGCAAAGGAGATTAAATACGTCTGGGTCAACCGTTAATTTTGCGGATGAACGCACCAGATACTCTCACGATTTCGGAAACTTCAGTTAATTAGACTACCTGTATCTTCCCACAAATACTTCCTCGAAAAGGGACGAATAAGATTTTCCGTCTTGCCAAATTACACCGCACCAAACCTGATCTTGAGAGGAAGACAGGAACAATTTGAGCAAGAAAGAGGTTCTGAAACGTCTGTCGGTAAAGAACTTCAAGCAAGGCGCTTTCAGACTCCTTGAATTATTTGTTGCAAATAATTCACCAATAACACTGTATGTCCAACGACCCAGTTTATGACAATAATGATAAAATCTGGACATTTTGGATTGCGATTATAAGCAGTAACAAATCCTTTCCCAATGACATTCGAAACCTCATCATGCACATGTGGAATCGTTTTCAATAAAACTCATCATTACCTCCCTTTGATTTTACGCTTGCCGAGTTTAACCCTCACGGGTATTGCAATTCCCTCTTATGAAACACTCCCTGCCACCTCAAAGCAGACCTTTGCAACTACCTCGCGAGAAATTAGCCATCTCTTCTCCATTTCTTTCCGGCGAAATACAATAAAGAATTGTGTCTTAAAAGATAGTGTGACGTTTTATTGCAATCTAATGAGATTTTGTAATGATACGGTCATGTAAGGTGAGTGTGTGTGTGTGCGTGCGCGCGACAGAGAGAGAGAGAGAGAGATTCCCAAAGAACGTATTACGAACCTTTACATTATGATTATTCATGAATACAGAACAAACGCGTTGGTATTCCGGGAGAGCAAGTAAGAGAGAAACGCTAACCGAAACATATTGATATATAAAAAAAAAAATACTCGTCAGCAAAGTTTTTGATGTGAGTACAAAATAATCTAGATTTCGCCGCCTGTCACTTTTTGAGATCTGAACTGCAACGGGTTAACATGGCATACATTAAGATAAAACTTGTGCCAAAGGCAAAACGCGTCTTCTTTGAAATTCTTCATTCAAAACACGAAAACAACTTACAAAGAGTCGGAAAAATACCCTTTGATGCGGGGAGATGAAATCATTTTTGCCCCACGTTTCCGAACGCTGCGACTTCAAAAGGAAACTTTCAAAATAACACCCAATCATCAAACAACCTTCCCCACCCTAAAAACCACCACCATCCCTAGCAACCACCAACCCCAAACCACCCACCCGCCCATCTCCCACCAACCACCCCAAAAACCTACCCACACCCACCCACCCGCCCGAAGACAAGCCCTCCTTCCCAAAATGCAAAGAAGCACGGTAAAAACAAACGCGCACGCCAGATGTTATGTTCGGGAAAAACAAAGATTGGCAACCAGAAATTTTACCCTTGTCTTATTAAAAAATGCCAGATGGAAAGTTTCCTTCAGGAGTATTGAGTGACAAAAAAAGAAACAAAAAAAGTGGGCAGACTTTTTCATTATAAGTTGCTAAATACGATATTAAGTGAAGCCCTATGATGTAAGTAGATCATGTAATTACTCCATTTTTCCACTATTACAGCTTTCCATGAAAAGGGACGAAAATTAAGAAGCCTCTTCACTTTTCAAAGTTGTTAGCAGATTACTTGACCTTGAAACTAATAATTAGAATATGACGAAGACAATGTGATATTCAGAAACGAATGGAATCAATTAGAAATGTTTTCCTGTGTAATTCAGGATATTTATACGTATGGGGAGTTACTTACACAGGGTATAACTTATATTTATGCTTACTGTGTGGAACACACGACAGGCCGTTTATACGACGTAACAAACAACATCTACGCTTACAGGGCGTAAATCAAAACGTTTATATTCAAAGGGAGTAACTTCTACCAAAATTCTCAAGGACCATAACTCACAAATTTGTGCTTATGGGGCTGAACACACAACCTGATGCTTATGAAACAAAACTCAGAATATGTATGTTTCGGGGTATACCCAACAACATGATGTTTACCCGTAACATTCATGTTTACAAGGAGTAACTCACAAACTCACAATATGATGCTTACATATGCTAACGCAAATGTTTCTGAGGCATAACTCAAAACATACCGATTACGGGGCCAAACTCCCCCAAGGAATAAAAGTACTTTTTAATCTGATTTCCATCAATATTCACATTTTATTGACGACACTGATCATTCCACTAGCACATTTTTCAATTGCCAGTATAATGTGGGGGTGTAAATCAGTGGTAGACCACAGGGCTCGCATCCGCTAGGCCCCAAAGTCCAATCCCAGCCTGTCCATACCAGTCAACCCATACTGGAATTAAAGACAAGGCAGAAAGTGGTTGGATACCCTACATCGCTAACCAGCGACCTCGTATAAATGTTACTCCACAGGACATGCCCCCACTGACTTTGATATCGAAAGCTACTGTGTTTTGGAAGTCAGTATCTAAAGCAATTAGATTCTTTAGTAAAACTTCTAAACGATTATTCCACCGCCAAAGTATCACAGAGTATTAGATACTGAATAATAAACTTTACCATAGGTTAGTTTTTATCCTGTATTTTTGGAATGCTTTGAGAGGTTGCATTGTTAATTCTTGCAAATCATATAAAAATCTATAAAGTTATTGTATTTTTCGAGCGTTGTTATATTTGCTTACCACCATTAAACTTTTGTTGTTCACACGGGCAAAATAATAAAAATATCAGTCGCAAGCTATGAAAATGTTATATATGGAATCACTCACTGCTTCAAATTCTTGCAGTAATAATAATTTACAAAGCAGTATATCTGCATATTACATTGCTTTAATACTAGTAATTCTGCACTACAGTACTAACTCTAAAATATGAAAGTCACAAGCGACTTTTCAGTTACCGCTGTCCATACAGGCAAAAGCAATGAAGTATAAATGAGTATATAAAAATACTTTAACTAATTTAAAAAAAAAAATTAGATTTGAAGCTCGGTGTTTTGTTGCTGCAATACGCAAAGAGAACTGAAAAGCCGTATTTTTACAAAACATGCGCGACAATCATAAGACGATGATATGTATGCTCTAAAGTTACCAATACTTACACGGAATAAGAAAACAAGTTAATTTCATATACTGGGTTCATATTTAATCTTTAAAGAAAGTTAAATCAGACCGATACAGTAGCACTGAGTGTAGATAAAACTGAAGGCTCAAATAGATGAAATGAATTGAAAGTACAGAATGATGTTTTCCCAATAATTCTTCCATAAAATTCACGAATAACATAAAGAAATATATGTATTGACAAAATGCCGAACAAGTATGATTGACTGATTGACTTATAGATTTTAGGCATACATGCCAAGCACTGGGGCAACTAAGGGCACTCAGCGCTGAAACGGAAATTGACGGTCAAAGTTTGAAAGGCGTAACAGAAGGAAAACCTCACAGTTGCACTCTGAATCAATTGTTAGGAGAGGGTGGACAGTAAGATGGAAGAGAGAGAATATGAACGGAGGTACGGTAAAAGGAATGAAAGTAGTTGCAGCTAGGGGCTGAAGGGACGCTGCAAAGACCCCTAAGTAATGCCTACAGTGCACCGTAAGAGGCGCACTGACGGCACTACCCCCTTCGGGGGAAAAATTTGATTGCCATCCCAGAAGGCAAATTGTCTTTCTCATTCAAAAGGGTCTAATGAGTTTCTTAAAAGAAAAAAAGAAAGAAAGTAAAGAGAGTTGATTGCAGGCCAGGGGGAAAACCATGACCTCAGAATGAGTGGATACATGTCTCCTGAAATACTTTTGTATACATGACCAGAGGGGCTCATAGCTCATATTGAGAGCCAGAGTGGAACAATGTCCACGGTTAAGTGAACGACCTCCAACGACCTCCTCTCTCCTCTCTCTCTCTTTAAAAAAATGTTGATTCACGATAAATTCCCAACTCTTCATTACAAACAAATAATTAAGGCATAATGAATTCCACATGAAATTCGTGGAAGACGTTTAACGTACGATCAAGAGAACTTTTTCTTTTATATGAAAAGCAGAGGGAACCTGTGGTCTACAACCACCCGGTATTTCAATTTGTACATATTCCAAGTGTCAACATAAAAGAGTAGAAAGAGTTGCCTCTTTCCACTTGGAATACAGGGCACATCATGGGGATATATACATATATCCAAAATGCAGACACGCATCAATATATATGAGTATGTGTATGTATCTGTGTATATATATATATATATATATATATATATATATATATATATATATATATAATATATATATATATATAATAATATACATATTATATATATAAGTCTTTTTTTATCACATCACCATGACATTTTTGTTATTCACAAATTAGCTAAAAATGTCGTTTAATATCCAATTCGTTCTACTTCGGGAATATCACAGAAAAGGGAATTATAATTGATAAACGATTCAGTATCTAGGAGACTGAAAGTCGTCGATACGTATGTATATATATACCTCTATATATGTGTATATATACATATATATATATATATATATATGTATGTATATATATGCGCACACATTTACGCAATTTCAAACGCATGCGTTAGTTTGGAAGACATTTAACAATTCTCTTCTATATTTGTTTATACTTCTCTGATGTCCCAAGTCTGCTCGAATGACACGATTTCCTAACACAGTTAGCAAGACCCTTACAACACTTATTTACTTTTCCCTCTGGTAATCCACCGTAACTCATCTTTGGCTAAGTCAGGTCATTCTTTTGAAAAGTTCAGGTGAAATCCCGACTTTCATTTTGCAATGAATTTAGCCAGACTTAGCTTGCCACACCGTTCCAATTTATCATGACGATTTCACCTTTTGAAATTATCCTTCAGATGGTGTAATCTTTGCTAATGTTAATGTTGTTTCGTAAACTTAATCTCAGTTTTAAAAATAAATAATAATTTAATTACTTTTAATATGTTACATATATATATATATATATATATATATATATATATATATATATATATATATATATATATATATAAAATGTATATATCTCTATATAAGTGCAGTATGTATATATCTACCTATATATATACAATATATTAACAACAGTTTCTTTTTCATAACAAATAGAAAATAGCTCCAGGTTAGAGATATTTGAGAGAGAGAGAGAGAGAGAGAGAGAGAGAGAGAGAGAGAGAGAGAGAGAGAGAGAGAGAGTATACTAACAACTTGATTAATTTTTTCATAACAAATATAAAATAGCTCAGGTTAGAGATATTTACGAGAGAGAGAGAGAGAGAGAGAGAGAGAGAGAGAGAGAGAGAGAGAGAGTATACTAACAACGATTTTTTTCATAACAAATATAACATAGCTCAAATTGAGAGAGAGAGAGAGAGAGAGAGAGAGAGAGAAAGAGAGAGAGAGAGAGAGAGAGAGAGAGGTTGCAAATGCTTTTAAAATTTTCTCGTGTTGGGAAGCTTCTAGGTAAAAGAAATCCTGGGTGAAATTTAGATCCAGGTCAAGAATATGTGTTAAGTAATGTTAAGTTGGGAGAGATTTCTTGTGCAATCGATCGCTTTCCTCCTTACTGGAATATCTCCTGCAAAATATGTAACTGATCATAAAGCGTCATATATTCCGTAATAACCATTTTAGAACCAAATTTTGACTGAAATATATTCGGGGGATATCGTAATTACTTAAGAAATGAGAGAGTTGAGGGTTTTTTTTTATATCATACGGGTGTATAAAAACAAATTAGTCTGAATAATAGACTAATTAGACATTTTTACGTTTACGTCATCACTCAGAAAAAGTTAAAAAAAAAAAGGTGACACAGTTCAGGCTATTACTAACCACCCCCAATACTGATAATTATTATTATTATTATTATTATTATTATTATTATTATTATTATTATTATTATTGTGATGATGATATTATTATTATTATTATTAGCACGCAAAGAACAATCACATTCTGACAAATGCATTATGATTACTATTATTATTATTTCAACAACAGCGTAATAACCGACAAAGTGAATTTTAAAACAAAAATTAAACTTTAGGCAAATAGTTAATAATTATTCATTTTATGTCGATATGGCAAAACCAAAGATTTCATACCTCATCTGAGTCTTGTTACGCGTTTGCATAACGTTTGCAAGGTGCTAATGTACTACTGTCCGCTTTCAAAATCCATTTTCTTCTTTGCAGGTCAAAAGTGAGATTTATTAAAATGCCAAGAGACTAACGCCGGCGCCTAACCTAAAAGCAAAAATGACCTCGCTCAGAGATCCAGGGGACCCGGCGAGGTCCCGTTGACTTATTCACCAGAAGCGAGAAGAAGAGAAAGATGGCGGAAGTGTCTTCGGCTGAGCTACCCGCATGGAAGGTGGATGGGAGAGGAGAAAGAAGGTGAAAACGAAGTGGTTTATTACGGAAGCATGGAATACGTAAAGAAATAAGATGAAGCGGTGGAAATTATGACTGTTTAAGAACGAAGACCGAAAATGTTTCGCTTAACGTGGCGAACAGAAAACTTGCTAAAGCCGAAGTATAAAATGCAAATGTAGTCATGACTTCTCTCGTAAATCCACGTTTTACAAACAGAAGTGTCAGAAAGAAAGTACGACGCAGTGACAGAACATAAAAAGAGAAAACACTGAAAATTAACCTCACAGCACGTGAAAATAAATATAGATAACAAAAAATAATACTATATGACTAACATATCACAGTAAACTCTGAAGGTGTGGTAAGTGTTTCCTCACTCGGATACCAGCGCAAAGTGATTGTGTGATAAGTGAGTAAAATCGACCAACAAAACACTCAGGGGTAACAAAGAGAACTACAATACTCTTACAACTTCAAAAACCCACTCATAACTTCACTCAGTAGATTCTATCCGGCATCTTTGCCTCGAGAACTTTGCCGCCATGAGTGAGGATGGATCCCGGCGACCTTCCATCGCCACGATATTTAATCCCCGAGGGCGCAGTTCGGCTCCGCCGCGCCCCTCGGTGGTGGTTACCGACGAGGATTCCCCGGGACCGCCCTTGCAACTCAGCAATGGAGCCGGGATGAGGGTGGGATCTGCCGGTTTGGGTGGAGGGGGTAGCGTCACGCCTGTAGGAAGCCCATCCATTAACCTGGCGTCACCCATACCGCCCGCAGACCCTGAATCTGGTAAGTGGATTTTTTTTTTCTTTTGTAGTCTGAAATTAAGCATAGTTTTTATTTTGTTTTGTTACATAGTCAACACTGACAGGTATGATGAACAAAATAAAAAAAAATAATAAAATTAACATCAACATTATCAGTTCAAAGTAGAATTGTACAGTTGCAGGAACAGCGCACTTAAATCGTTACCAGAACAAATCAGAAACCATTAACTGTACACAGTCTTCTTTGACACGTAAGCTGGACTTACACTCAAAGATGACTCAACAATGGGGGATTTAGATTCTTGCGGACGGGAAAGAAAATCAGTTTGTTTTTTCAGTTTTCAAAATATAATAATTAGAAGCAAAATTTCTTATAGGACCTCCATGTGATTTCTTAATTTACATAACAATATACATTCAAAAGTATCATGTATGAAAAATAATGTACTCACACGTACAAAAAGTTATCAAAGTAGGGTGGATAGGAGACTACCAAGAAATCCCCGATACAGTGGTTATGTAAGCCTCCTATACAAGTAGGGTAGGGCGTGGGGTGCAACCTCACTCAATACTTCCTAAAATCCTGAAGGAAATCTCCTCCGGGAACCCCCCATATCTATGTCTTACCGTGTGTGTGTGTGTGTGTGTGTGTGTGTGTGTGTGTGTGTGTGTGTGTGTGTGTGTGTGTGTGTGTCAGCCAGCGCTGAACTGAAACGAAGTCTACGAAGTTGTGAGGCCACCATATTTCAAATAATATCGAAAGCACGATTAGTGCTTCTACTCGAACATCAAAGCATTGACTGTGCACGAAAAACAATTGCTTTAAAAAACGCGGAAAGTGTTTACAGAGTCAAATTAAAATAAGGAAATAAAATTAAAATAAGGGACTTCCATAACGATAATGAGAGCTACATATAAACTTTGTCTGTGCATGCATCTACATTACCATTAAAGGCAAGAAAACAAAAACATTAATTGTACTCGCACACACGCACACATACATGCGTATCCATATGTATATAATATATATGTATATATATATAAATTTATATATACAGACATACATACATACATACATACATATATATATATATATATATATATATATATACATATATATATATATATATATATATATATATAAACACTAAAAATTCAATATAAACCGTTAAAGTAATTCTCTCTCTCTCTCTCTCTCTCTCTCTCTCTCTCTCTCTCTCTCTCTCTCTCTCTCTCATTTACACCCTGGGATATTTGCAACTGACAGATGCCGCCTCACAGCCAGACATTTCCACAACAACATGAAGAAAAAGATTTTATCTTCTGCCACTGAGCTGGGATTTAAACTAGTTCATATTAGGACAGCTTTACAAATTACTTTAGGTATACATGCACTTACATGATGGTGAGGAAGCCTTGGGAACATTGTATTACACCTGTATGAGGTAGCGACGTACTGATAATCCTCTAGAGAAAATTAAGAACTACGAATTGAGGAACAATAATATTTATTCTATGAAAAACTAAAGAAATGAAAAAGTACTGCCTACACAGGAAGATAACGATAGAAATGGTTTAGCAACGCTAAGATAATACATCTCGGAATAACAATTTGCTTGATGAGCCATGCTGAAAAATAATTTTTAGCACAAATACCAAATTTTTTCCTCCACACTGTCTTATTCAGTTGTTAACTGAGCAAAACAGTAAGTTCACATGAATAAGACAAAATATGCCGGCGGATTGTGCATCTAAAGCCTATGCGACAGAGACGAGCAAGAGTGGGCATATTTACGCTTTCATTTTTCCTTTATATTTTGTGAAGAGCGATGTAGCTGTAATATGAGCGCTCTTATCTAACAACTGCTCAAAAGAAAAAGAAGGGGGGGGGGGGAGGAAGACGAACAATAAGGCCTATCTCTATTCGGTGCGACAAACCTGCCTCTGAAAAGAAGGAAGAGTCATATTAAGAATCATACACAACTAAAGCAGCGACGGATAGATGGAGAATTAACTGTGTGTGTGTGTCTGTGAGAGAGAGAGAGAGAGAGAGAGAGAGAGAGAGAGAGAGAGAGAGAGAGAGAGAGAGAGAGAGAGCAATCACTCACATATCTTGATATTCGTAGCAACAGACTTCGCAATTATAAACGATTAATGAATTCACGACTAACGTTTGTCGTTGGAGGTCAAATCCATATAATCATTTCTCTCGGTAACTGAAATTCATTATTTCGCTTCCGCACTGAGATAATGAAATCTGTATATTTCAGGCAGCTCGTCTTCCACTTATCTATTCATGTCATGTAACGTTGCAGACTTGAACATCAGTTGAAGGTTTGTGACACTGTGTATGTTCGTATGTGACTGTTTGTCTGTTTATCCACCTGAAAGAAAGGTAGTGCCTAATTATTACCATTTTGGAATAAGCCGCATAACGATAAATCATACCAGAACGTTTCTTACCCACCAATCAAGACAAAGCCTAAATGCTTTCATATATAATCTGGCAGTAGGATGGCAACTGATTAAACATTCTGTCTCTCAATTATACCAACAAGTCTAGTAATCAATTCATTTACACTCACAATATCATATCTAGTGTGTCAGATCTTTATCGAAAAATAATACACTCCCTGACAGTGTTTTAAGAAAATATACGAATTTACGTATTGGTTCTTTAGAGCAGTCGGCAAAAATATCAGGTCACTCACGCACGCATACACATTTACCTTACTGAAGTAACTATTGAGGAAGTAAGACACATACACCTTACCGAAGTAACTTTTGAGGAAGTAAGGAGGGCAACTGTGAGGTTGAAAAACAGACACCGGGTCTTAACGGGATTACCAACGAGATGTTGTGGTGCTGTGGTAATAGCATGTAACGGCTTGACTGAATAGTAGACGAGGGTTTATTTCGTATGTCTAAAGGACGGAACGGCCCCATAGAAATAGGTTAGAGGAATGATGTTCCACTGTATAAACATATAGGTGACACAGGCTACAGTAAGGAATTACAGGGGCACAACTCAATACACCAAAGAGGGTTTGTGAAAGTAAGACGGCAGTAGGAGTGCTGACAGTGATAGAGTTTTATGATGGGAGCAGAGGATTTGTTACAATATGCAGATGACAGATTGATTATTTTGGTGTAAGGATGGAGTGGTGTACGAAGTGTGGGAAAACAAATTAGACGACGGAATAAGAAAGTGAATTATGAATAAAGAGTGGAATGATTGAGTTACGAAAAGTACAGTACTGATTGTGGGTAGTGAAGAGATACTGCAAAAATTGGTGAAAAGGTTTGAAAGTGGGCAAAAGAGGATAAGGTTAAGAGTAAACTTGAGCAAGAGTTATGTTACGAGGGTAAATGGAAACCAGGAAGACGAAGCAATGAATGTTAATATGGATGGAAGGACGGAAGCAACGGAAACAGATTTTTTTAGTGTATATACCGGGTGACGGGGAGATAAGTAACGAGCTGAATTACAGAACAGGTGAAGCAACGAATGAGAAATGGTGTGGACAAAACATCGAGAAAGAGTTAAGTTAAGTATGCCTTTTTGCAGACCACTGAGCTGATTAACAGCGCTCTCTAGGGCTGGCCCGAAGGATTGGTTAACGTGGCTAAGTACCAGTGGTTGCCCCAACGGGACTCAGCTTTGGAATCCGAACACATTGAGCGAGTGAATTTCCATCACCATATAAATTCCTTAACTCTTCATTAATTAGCCGGCCGAGAGCCGAACTCGGAGCCTAAAGCCACAACTCTACCGATTCCCCCAAGGAAGAGCTACATCGAGAAGGGACTTGCAATGTTTACGGAAGAAAAGGTGGCTCAGAAAAACTCTTTAAGGAGTGACGTGTGGATGTTGAGTATGAATGAAAGAAAAAAGGTTGAAGCGGAGGACGTAAGGTTTGCAATACGATTACAATCTGAGAGAGTTAGGATGTAGAAGAGAAGACCTAGAAATGGCTGGATAGATATGAAAGAGGTATTAGAAAGGAAGGGCATCATCATGCAAAATGCAGTTCGGTGGCGCAATGGGGGTGTAGGGTGTTCGCCAAAATGCTGATGAGCCTCTGTGTAAATGTTAGACGATGAGTTAATGTTATTTAAGGTTCCTGCACAAGGGATTCATCGACGATTTAAGAGTTAAGGTATGAACATGGCGGTAACCATTATCTTGCTTCTTATCCGGAAATTGGCTTGGCTTAAAGTTATATAATTATATAGAGCTATATATATACATACACACACACACATATATATATATATATATATATATATATATATATATATATATATATATATATATCAATTTCTCCTCATTGCTGGCAGGTACACAGTATTTCATTCATACCATGATGATACGGCATACTTAGTAGGATCAGAATTACCTTTAATAATATAAAAAAAAATATTACACCCACAGGAACATAAAGAGAAGCACGATGTACCAAAGCATCGAGTCTCTCGTCGAGCACCGTCACGAATGACCTCTCAATCCCAGCAACTGACAACAAAGGCAGAGGCTTAGGTCCTCAGCACGATAACCTATTGCATAAATGAATCAACATTTGCATAATGATGCTGAAGAAACAAGACAGAAACCCCTAATGAGCAACGCACTCAACTGCTAATAACCCTTGCGAGTGACAACTCTGCATGACAGCCCATTAACCCTACTTTCTCTCTCTCTCTCTCTCTCTCTCTCTCTCTCTCTCTCTCTCTCTCTCTCTCTTCCAAGAGCGATCTATGCGCTCTTTAATTCTTAACCCTTGTCCCCGAAGTAATGATTTACCCTTTAGTAGCTTCTCCTTTAAAATTCAAATTCATTTTTAAACATTTAACCTTCCACTCTCCTGTTCTTGTAGTTAATTACATTAAATATAAATTCAACCATAGCATTTGTTTTGCAATACCCGGATCTCTCTCTCTCTCTCTCTCTCTCTCTCTCTCTCTCTCTCTCTCTCTCTCTCTCTCTCTCTCTCTCTCTAACCTGCCCAAACTATGAAATGTGTTAACGATAAAGCACAGGTTTAAAAAAATTAAAAAAAGGAACCCTTCATCTTTGTAGACATTCAAAATTCACTCAATACACTGGAAAATTACATAGTATTCTCTTCCTTTTCCAAAATGGCTACCAAACTTTTTTGTTTTGTTTTTTTGAAGTGGTCACATAAAGCGAGATACTCGTAAATAACCATCCACTTCATAACCGCGATTAAGCCGCCCGTTGGTCTCATGAGCGCCCGTCATCATTACAAAGTGAACTAAACACATTTGAGCTTGCGAGTACAAAAACATCCACCCCACCGAAAGAGCCCTTGGGCGGCTACAAAGGCCGGAAATCTCAAACAAATAAACGCTTTATGCAATTCGACTCAAGCGTGGAGGAATTCTCTCCTACAAAAGTAATGAATGAGCTCTGGACTCATTTCTCCTTCTGACCCACATTCAAAGCTGGGAGGAGACGAGGAACTGAGTTGGCAAAACTTGTGTGAAGACACCACTTCAAGGATAAAAAAAAAAGTGAGAAATTTAATTAGTGCGACTGCACCCAGTCCTGTTGGGAAGGACGCTGACCCCGTTTCACAAAACTACATTATTTGTAGCTGCTGACGACAAATTGTGATATATGATAATAATTAGGATACAGGAATGATTTAATATCAATGTCCTTTTACACATCGATTAGTGTCATTAACATTGTACGGTAATGCTAGGCACGGGCATAATGTGGGGGGGGGGGAGAATGCTTTTTTTACCCTTCTAAATTACCGTTGACTTAATGCTTCCCATTTCAGAGCATTACGACAAGCATTAGTCTGTCGAAAGAAGAATGAACATGCTAACGAACTGTTAATGTTTTCAATAAATTCAAGACAATTTTATTTCCAGTAAAGCACCAACTATCACTGTCTTCCTGTCTTCTATGTCGAGAATAATGAAGTGTAAATACACACATTAATTAGTATACTGATGCAGTCAGTAATGACGCATGTATTTTAGCAATTTCTATTACTGCGTCGTACTTATACAGAATACGTTACGTAGCTGTACATTTTCTTGTCCAAGGTTTTACGAAGCTAAGTTCGTTATCCGTAAAATATCTGCGTTCCACAATATGTATGTATGTATGTATGTATGTCTGGCAATGCTGTATGTGTGTGTATATATATATATATATATATATATATATATATATATATATATATATATATATGTGTGTGTGTGTGTGTGTGTGTGTGTGTGTGTGTGTGTGTGTGTTTATTTAAGGCACCTGAACTGATCACAGTTATAATGAATATATTAAATATTCTTCAAAGAATATGAAGAAAGTGTGAGGATTAATTTCTAGCAAATGAGCAAACTTCAAAACTATAAACCATTGCATCCATAATTTGTCCGAAAATTTATGTCTAATAATCTAAAGACATATGTGAATCATACTTCAAGACAATCCACCACTCCCTTATTTTTTTTCTCTTGTCGAAAGTTTCTCAGAGAAATTCCGTCATCCAAACAATGCCTGGGTTTTTGGTACTGTTTTCATATGCACCCATGGAGGGTAAAGTTAGCGCTCCCTTCCATATCTGAATCATCATTCTATCTTTCTTCTTGCTGTCACCATAGATCATATTCTCTCGCGGCAACTCGTCAATATCAGAAAACCTATGTCACATATGATAACGTATTTCATTTGTAATATCTTTATTTTCTTGCAACTGAGTCAGTATAGTGAGTGTCTCGTATTTATGTACTTTAGTTTTCTGAAAAGAAGACTATTGTGCCGGCTTTGTCTGTCCGTCCGCACTTTTTCTGTCGCCTCAGATCTGGCCACTGAGGCTGGGGGCTACAAGGTGGTATGTTGATCATCCGTCTACCGTCATCAAACATGCCAAATTGCAGCCCTCTAGTCTCCTCGGTAATTTTTATTTTATTTAGGTTAAAGCTAGCCAATAATCGTGATCTGGCGACGATATAGGCAGACCACAGAAAGATAGATCTATTTTCGGTGGCCTTGATTATAAGATGTATAGAAAATTCGATTGCGCCGAAGACACGTCGGCGCATTTTTTACTTGTATTTTCTAATTACTTCTATCACTATTGATAACACAACCGCAAACCCAGAATTAACGTTCAAGGTAAGCGTGTGTTAAGTCTCAAGCATACCTTGAACGTTATTATTATTATTATTATTATTATTCAGAAGATGAACCTATTCATATGGAACAAGCCCACAGGGGCCACTGACTTGAGATTCAAGCTTCCAAAGAATATGGCGTCCATTAGGAAGAAGTAAGAGGAGGTAAAGGGAAGTACAGAGAGAGGAGATCTCGCTTATTATAAAGAAAAAATAATTTAATAAATAGATAAAAATGTATTAAAAAGCAAGGAAAATAGTATTATGGTAGTAATGCTGGTTTGAGGCTGCATAACACAAATCGTACCAACAGCTCACTTCACCAATACCACAATAACTCCATCCCTATTTTTTTTTTTCATGCAAAGCCAAACTAAGCATGTGGTTACCTTGGTGCTCTTACTCTGATTAAATGCATGCACTACATTTAATTAGATTTACCTAGAAATTAATTCCTTTTGAAAAGCGTTCTTCATTCACTGTGCAAAAATTTCCTTAAAAAACTGAAGCTAAAATAAACTTAATAAATAAAAAGCACTTAAAAGTTGATCCAAGTTAAAACAGTTCTCTTTACGACAATCCACAGCAAAAAACATTGTAAATCGATTACAATAACATTTGGTCAGGAGAACTCGTGCTTACACAACGACAAAGATTTTGGAGGTAAAATGGAGAGAAGCACAGTACTACGTTACTATTTCTTTCAACACGATACCTTTAAAACACTGACTTCGCATTTAAAATAATATGCATATACGAAGTCCAAATCCTGCCATAAATGCCTACCAGCCATTGACTTTAATTATTGTTCATTCAGCACATAGACTTGTGTTTCGGGGAACGATGCCACATTAGAGGATCCATTAAAATGTGCCCTGCCAAGGTACTAAAAGGTTTTTGAAGCGTCCTTTCCCTCCCAGCTTTACTGCTTTCCGCCGTATACTTTTCTTCCGTTCCTGCATAACTGTTAAACTTCTTTAACTTTACCCTGCACGATTTCCACCTTTTTTTTTTTTTACGAAAATTCTTCCGACGCCGTCGTCTGTGAGTAAGTCTAGATATACGATAAAAAAACCTAAAGGGGTATATCTACTGAACAAGTTTAAGTATCAGAGAACTAAACGCAAACAAATGTAATTATCAGGGACATTCATAACTAGTAAAGCATCATGAATTACTAGGTATAATGGATTACTACATTTTCCTTAGTTAAATTATGGGACGAACATGAAGTTAAATCGCTCTGCTGATCTCTGTGATTAAAAAATGGCATATAGAGGTAATAAATAGTTCGTCATATCGATAAAAATACAAAACTATAGCTGCTATGCTAATTTAGCATACATGCATGAAGGTTAACCAAAATTACGGTGTGTGTGTGTATGTATGTATGTATATGTGTATACTGTATATGTATATGATATACACACACACACACACACACACACACACATATATATATATATATATATATATATATATATATATATATATATATATATATATATATATATATATATATGTGTGTGTGTGTGTGTATTCTAATAGCCACAATGCCCTCTTAACTTCGCTAATTCTTCGCTTTTTGGATATGCTTGTAACTACGAAGCCGATATCCAGGGAAGAATGAAGAGCCTGTGACGGCCGGCCGCGGAAGCGGGCCGAGTTACCTTAATCACAAGGAGGTCACGTTGCCCACCTAACCACGAGAGGGTTGGGTGGGCAGCGTGTTCCTCCTGTGATGACAGGCAACTCGGGATTGCTTTCCCCAGTCTGAAACTCTTCATTCCCTTTGAATATCGGCCTCATAATTTAACATATCAACGCGGCATTCGCGAATAAGAAAGCATTATGCTAATAGAAATACATATGTGTCTATTAAAAGTGACCAGTAGATTCTGCATGTATACTATATATATATATATATATATATATATATATATATATATATATATGATATATATATATATATCCTTCTAACGACTCAAGTAACACAAAGACCTGTATACAGAATTAGCATGATTACATTTGTTATAAACAAACGTAATGCATAGTAGCATTTCACAATCAAACTCGAGTTTAAAAGTTAATAAGATATGTACTAATTTTTCAGCAAAATGAAAACGATTTGAGAATGTTAAGAAAGAAGGTTTCAAAAAGGTAACACGAGAACACGACACCATAAAGATGAACTAATTATCACGATCACTGGATTATGAATATGGGTGATCTTTTCGTTTATATTTCTTCTTCCTCCGTTGTTTGGTCAAATCTTTAGGCATTTCTTCTATCAATGAGCAGAAAGCCAATGAGAATACAAAAAAAAAAAAAAAAAAAAATGGGTACTGTACCATTTTGTGAAACATCACAACTCTCGGGTCACGTTATTAATAAATAAAACCTGAACAGTACCAGGGTGAGAATGAAAAAAAAAAAAAAATTATATCGCTGGAAGGGAAGGGTACGATCCCCAGCTAGACATTATGAATAATTCAGCTGAATGAAACAGACAGGGAATGTCATCTGACAAAACAGTGAGAGAGAGAAAGGTGGGATACATTCAAAACAAGCCTTGACTTGTGTCACAAAAAATGGACATAAAAATGTTGATGCACAAATGTAATGAATTCTGACACACTAAATGGAAACAGTTCTATAATTCAAAAATACTGAAAAACAGCAGGAAAAATCGGAGATATTTCCACACGATCCCCTTGTCTCATATCGCAAAAATAAATGTAACAAAAGAAATGCTTCACTAGTAATGTTGAAATAATAACGGGATTATCATCCGAGTTGATGTAAACTGTAAAATAATGCCTTTTCGAAAGACCTCAAACAAAGATCTCAAGATGTAATTAATTTCGTGAGATAACAGTCTGAGAAGTTTCAACGTTAAATTGACGTATCATAACCGAAAATGAAGACAATTAACATAAACAACAAAGGTCAGATGAAATATATGCATTTACTTCATTTACATACTCAAACGTCAAAACTCCCGGACCCTTTCTCACAGACGAAGCTGCATTTCACTTTATACAGGAGCGTATATTTAACTTTTAGATAATCGCAACTACATGGCAACATCTGCTCAAAATGTAAATTACGTCAACGAATCCCTTTTCCATGCAGGTTTCACATTCTGAAAGGATTTGAAAAAAAAAAAAAATTCATTTACTGAGCCACTCGGTGAAACAACGTTATCCCTCAATTTTTTAATCGATAACGAGGTAAAAATTAAGAGTAAAAACGAAACATTGGAGATGCACACATTTTGACGATTAGCAAATGACAGCAGGTACAAACGTGGGAGTCATACAACCATACACACAAAATGAGATTTTCTGAACAGCCCTTCGAAGGAGTTCTTCTAGAAGAATTCCACTTCAGGTAGAACATTAAAAAAAGAAAAAGAAATTGTTGCGCAGCTAGATCGGTTTAATATAAATTTAAATGTACCGCTGACTGTCAAAGGTCAACATATTCAGACACATTTCTGTGTAGGAAGAGACGATGTGAGCTACATTCATCATGAATTCATCGTAAGAGAAATAGAAAAAAAGATGATGGAATAGACTACAAAAAGCTGTAAAAAAAGAAAGGCTAACGTTTTAACAACGAAGATAAATCTCATTCCCGAAAAACGAAAAGGTTAAAAGAACGAAAGGAAAATACAAGCGAAGAAGAACTACACAGTTCGGAAAAACGAGGGAAGAAATGCACACAGCAAGCCCAATAAGCGGACTGCCACCTTGGACACATCAACTTTAGAACAGATGGCCTGGCGGGTGTTACATGTCAACATCAGAGGAAAAAGGTTATTGACATGTGATTCAACATAGCAATGACTAAAATACTGACAGCATACAGGATACGGGCAGACTAATGCTTTCAAAACAAGATATACACCTTTTTTAACAAGATATACACTTAAATAAGGGACGCTGACTAAGTAAATTTAATTTCATTCAATTCTATAAAAACAAGAAAAAAAACGCAAGAATATCTATTTAAAATCAATAAAACATGAAAACATATAATTAAGGATGTTCGTGACTTTATCCAAGGCAACGCTATAATAAAGACATCAGCCGTTAACATTTTCCATTCAAAAGACATAAGCCTTCAGCATTTTCATGTTTCAACATTATACATATATGAGAGAGAGAGAGAGAGAGAGAGAGAGAGAGAGAGAGAATGCTTACTGCAGGCAACTACAAATCCACAGAGGTGACTTATGACCATCGTGACCGAATTATGTAAATTGTTGCTGGGAGTATAATTTCACTTGATTTTCTCAGGCCATAAATTAGCCACATAAAACAGACGTAATAAGATGGCTTCCAGTACTACATCTCTTGTAACTACGATGGTATTCCATTAATGATATTTGAAGACTGGTTTAAACACACATTTATTTCTTTCAAATGCAGCGTTGTGTTGTAATGATACCAATTTACGTTTTATAAAATGTCGTTAAGTGATTAAGTTTGCTCATACTTAAACAAATGCTTTTCAAAGGAAGAGAGATCACTGAGCGCTATTTTTCTTGTTATAAGGAGATGTTAATAGTTATAAAAGCATAAAGAAAACCTTACGAAATGTTTGCATATCATTAGGATCAGAAAGGCAACAAAATACTTGCAAGGAATCTCTATAGAGCAGCTAGCCAGAATTACCTTACTGAAGGTTTGTGCAGACTACAAAAGATATTTTCAAGGGTACTTCCTTCAACACACAATATAAAAGATTGCAAAGAAAGATTCCTAAAATCTTCTTCGACAAGATTTTCTTTTCAGTCTGTAATATCACAAACGCGAGCTACTATAGTCATCGGCTCAGACAACAGCAAAAGTCATTGAAACCTCTGCAACAACCAAACCTTGAAAGGAAACTCTACGGTAAGGTTTTGCCACGTTTCATTATCAACAACGCGTGTTATTTACTGGGTATTTCAATCGTTAGGCTACTTAAAAGTGATCCTAAAAGTTACTATATAAATACCACTTTTTAACATACGTTTTGTTTAATTCCATTTAAAAAACTAATAACGAATATATAAATTCAAGTTACGAAAATTTCAATTTGAGGTACACAAACATCCATGACGACATCAGCAGAAAGGTGGGCAGTAAAAGAAAAAAAAAGAAAAAAAAATCTTGACAGTGGTGAGTGAGGAATTGTTGTACCTCAACGATGTTGATCCTTGGGCACTAAGGGTGATAGCTGAGTGTTCTCACCAGAATAATGGTTTCCAGAAGTTAGTCTAACATGGGAATCGTTCAGCGGCCGACATTTTACTTATATTCATTTGGAACAAAATAATCGTTCAGAAGAACGTACAGTGAAACCCACGCGACAGTCCTTCACGTAAAAACTTATGAAGTTTAGGTAAATACATTCAACACAATCTATGTTACGAATCTGATAACATAGTTAACGAAACCAAAGAGAGAACTAAAATCATTTAAAAAAGTTTGGAACCAGCGATCGCCAAGACTGTCTTGGATACAACGTGAAGATCTAAAGAGCATCACAGACTCAGAAGTATTCTATGTGCATATTAAAAATTATAAAGCAACTACATACATAAAACGTCCTTTTAAGCAGTCTTCTCTATTCATCCATCTTAGAAAGCAATGGAATGCTGAAACCCGTTGTTAATAATAATAATAATAATAATAATAATAATAATAATAATAATAATAATAATAATAATAATTAGCTCCTTAATCTGTTATTCCAATATGCACTTTACATTCTAAATGCAATGACAGACAAACATAACTTCAATTCGGACGTGAAACATACTTTCTATTCTAAAATAAAACTCAAAAACTTAATAAACAAAATAATCTCTCAGAACATTTTATAAGGAAAAGTATTCGTGTGAGTTATACAGAGAGAAAGTACATGACGGTGTGATCTAAAGTGTATGCGACATTAAGTGAAGTAGGATGGATTTAAAAAAAATATATCCAAATAGGCAGGGGTGGATCAAGTGAAAAGAACAACTAATTCCCACAAGTGTTTAGGTAACACAGTGGATTAAAGATAATTAAAAGATCGTCAGGAAAAGTAAAGAGGAGGCAACTAAATTCTTCATTGGTTTTAGTACAAACGAAAAAATATATGACAAGAATAAGCATGTGAAGAGATTAGATCAGGTGTTATTATCTAGGTAAACAAAAGATAAAGTCAGATTAGGTGTTATTACTTATGTAAACGACAGAAAGATGCAATGCAGGACGAAGATATACCAAGAGAGGAAATTAAAGAAAACAATGAAAAAAAGTTAAATAAAAAGCACTCTCAGCAATACCGAAGGATTTTCACCAACAATGTCACTGTTAATTTGGAGCTTTGGCAAAACACATTAAAAAAATGCACAGTCAAACGGCTGACTTGGATTGACTGATCTGTGAATTGAGAAAGAACGGCCTCCCAAGATTGGAGGCATTTTTAAAGCGACATTGGAGGACAATGACTAAAGAGCGCCGGGCAAACTGAATCACAAATGAGGTTACCTGGGACGGCTGGAGAGAAAGAGAGTTGGTGGACTGACAGAGATTGGATTGAGCAAGTTACTACACAGGCAAAAAACTACTGACGAGTCACCGAAGGGAAAGGAAAGGGAAGGGATTCATTCCGACGCAAAGGAGAATGACTGCAATGCATACTATTATGTTGAAGTTGTTTCATATAACGACGAGATGAAATCCAACTAGACGGAGTAGACACGGTATATGCCAAAATCTCTTTCGAGCGCAACATTACAACACAAGATATGACAACGTCTGACATAATCTCTATAATATATATATATATATATATATATATATATATATATATATATATATATATATATATATATATATATATATAACAAACTTAACAGTATACACATACAAATATATATATATATATATATATATATATATATATATATATATATATATATATATATATATATATATATATATATATATATGCCTTATTACTTCCTTGCAAGTTTTTATGGCATACTGCTTCATTAAAAAATATCACAAATCTTTTAGGGCCCTTAACTGAAGAATTCATCATTCTGCTTTCACAAGTTGCCACAGAATAAAGACCAAAACTCAACAACTGTGAATCGTTTGCGCCCTATTAGCCACATCTTTGATTTAAGAGGAGGACTATCTCATCTTGCTCTCAAACCACAAACCAACACTACAAAAGAAAGCAAATGCCACATCTTCACCTTCGTCAATATTCTAGAACTACGATACTACTTTCTAGAAGGGGTTCAACAGGTGAAAAAAATAAGTATATAGCCTTAATGAAAAGAAACAGCTAGAAGATAAGAAATATAAAAAAAATTCCTGTTCTATAAAATTTTAAACACTCAACTGATCAACTACAAAGGTTCGTGGCTACTAGTATATCGTTGCCATGAGTGATATACAGTAGATATATGAAAGGGAATACCCTTAGCAACTTATAAAATATTGATCTCGGAGTGAACGGGGATAGTACAGAACTAGATTCCAAAGAAGCAGTGTATGAGAATGTAAAATGAATGAAATGATGTTGGGTTTAATTAAGTGGATCTAGATAAATTATCCAGGCTTTTATTACAAGGTTACGATCTATGAAAGGAAGTGAACATAACGAGAGAGCGAAATGGCAGAGACAGTGAGGAAAGAAGATTGTATGTATGAAAGGGAGAAGGGACAGCTCAAAATTATTATACAATAACGGAGGGATATCGAGGATCTGTATGAGATGAGACGAGACGCTGAATAACATACACGGTATTCAGAGGTATATGCACATGTATACATAAGCACGCGACTATTCTTTTATTCAGACAAGCTCACAGGTACATTGTCCGTTTCTATCACTCGCTAGGTTTATATATATATATATATATATATATATATATATATATATATATATATATATATATATATATATATATATATATATAGAGAGAGAGAGAGAGAGAGAGAGAGAGAAGTAAAACGCGTAGTACAATAGTGGGTCTGAGACAGGTGTGAGGTGTCTACATGTTGTTTGAAAATAAGTTGGCCTTATGCCAGCATGGGCTCCTGCTCATAGAGCAACCCGTAAGAGTCATTCTGATGATATGCAAGTGATAAAGATGGTCGGGATTAAGAGTTATGTTTAATGATGCGAAAGCCATAACGACGAGTCTCCACGGCTATCTGATATTTTTTTTTTTTACGGATTTGGTGATGCATAAATTGGAAAATTTTTAGATTTTCCTAGAGAAAAATTTGTGAAATTCCGAAAAACACAGAAAGAAAAATGTGAGAGGGAGGTGAATATAAGCTGAGGGGTGGGTTCTGTCGGTACGGACTCCGAAACGGATCTACAACTTCTCTTGCCTTGTCTCGGCGTAGCAGCAGTTTTTGGGGTGCTGTTGGGCAGTGGAACCTCAGCGGAGTCCGGCAAAATGGACCCAGGTCTGGAAGTCGCCTCTGGAACCAAGAATTTGCTTCTGGCTGCTGTTTTTGGATTGGCTAGCGCTGCAACAGGCAACATACTGGACAACATTGAGAAGCAGGAAATCGAAGATGATGGTTACAATGGAAAACTGAAGCATTGCAGGGAGAAGTTGTCTCGAAAGAGAAGAGAGGAAGAATCTGACACTGGAGAATGTCAACTTAACCAAAACAGTTCATGATCTGAAAATTGCTCCTCAAGGAAATAACACGGAAAGAGAAATGGGGAGATGCAAAGAAAGGAACTGGAAAAAGACAAGAAGGATAAGCAGTCGTTCACAGGACGGTTTAACACGCTGAAGGAGGAAGAGCACAATCTTGGAGGACAAGATCCTTTGGCTTGCGAACGAAAAGCGGCTGACGCAGAAGGAGATGGGGACTCAGGAAAATGCACATAAATATGCTGGAAGATGAGATAACGAGGATGAAAGCAGAAAATAAGCGACTAAGAACGGTGCCGCTGTTCAAGAGCTAAGTGACACCCGAACAACCAAGTAATGAGCTTGAAAGCTCAGTTGGCAAAGTTCATTATGAACTTCGTCAACAAGAGGAAGTAGCAAGTCAACTAGACACAGAACTGCGTTAGCTGGGAGAAGAAAGGATACAGATGACTAAATGAATCCGAGAACTAGGAAGCGAACTCAAGCACTGTAAGACTGAGAAGGAAAACCTCCAGTTAAACGTTCGACAAATGCAAGAGCAAGTTGGAAAGCCGTCGAAAGAAAATGACTCCCTCCACAAGAGAAAGAAATGAAGCTTAGTCAGCAGGATAATTTACTGCAAGCGAAAGACCACAGCACCGGCTGGAAGATATGGCGAGTCTGACCAGCAGCACGGACGAGAGGAATCTTCTTTTGGAGGATGAGCTGCGAAATTTGCAGGCGAAGAACTAAACGTTGCTCCGCGACTTCAAGAACCTCCAGATGACGAAGGAAAAAGCAAACAAAAGACTACAGAAAAGATTTGCAGTTCTTACGAGCTGACAGAAAGGAATTTAGAGCGAATCTCTAATACTGTACGGCAGGAAGACTCACTTGCATTTGCCAGAGGAACAGTGATGTCATTTACACAAAGGAATCCATGTACTGCTTGTGTTTAGTTTCTCATTTTGTATAGTTAATATTTTTCATTGTAAATCCAAAGATAAGGATATAACAAAATGTAAAAACAACTTCCCTCTGTTCATTGCCTGAGTTCAGGGAATGCAATAATAAACAGTATATAACGGACAAAAAGGTGATACCTTTATATATATATATATATATATATATATATATATATATATATATATATATATATATATACTCTCTTTCTTGTATATATATATTTTATATATTATATACATATGTGTATATACAGTATATTTATATATGTAAATGTATAAATATGTATATACAGTTTATTTATGTATGTAAATGTATGTGCCTATGTTTATTTATGTGTGTATGTATGTATGTATGTGTGTGTATGTGTGTATGTATGTATGTATGTATGTATGTATATGTATGTATATATATATATATATATATATATATATATATATATATATATATATATATATATACTCTATATACTCTCTTTCTGACAATCCTACAAGAAATATTGCTGTATATTGCTCCAAATTTATCTTGCTCTCATAAATCATGATTATATATCATGAATCCAACATTACATATCATGAAAATTCCAGTAACCTACCAAATTCTGCAATCTATTTGGGAGACTTTTCCGCAAAGTGCTGTTGGCCTGTATTTCTTAAAATCTCCAACAGATGGCAGTAGTCGTTCATCGCAGTGAAAAGGTAATGTCTTTAAACATCCAATTCACTCTACGTAAGGAACAACTTGCCGAGACACCGCGAATTCGATGATAATGGATATTTGTGGATATATATATATAT
>NC_089795.1:74535162-74562662 GCF_040412425.1 Macrobrachium rosenbergii
TAGGACGCAAAAGAAGCAGCAAAGAACAACACTGGAGACCGACTTCTTACGATACAATAAAGAGCAAGCTTTATTTAATCTTTCCTGATAATCTGGTCGCAATAAGCATTAAGCCCAAAGATGAGAAAACTTGCTACATTGCAGAGATTATAAAGTTGCAGGCAGCAATTGCTTCCGCGCAGGTAGTGCGAATGTTAACAAAAATACTCTGCTCCCGGAAGGACTAGAAAATGTTTAATTAATACGTAGGGAATGGTTTCACCCGGGAGGGGTAAGGACTGCCTTGACTGGAGCTGCCGTTTAGATGGCTGAAGTACTGCACATTCAAGTGTCTGTCTGTTTACCTGTGACTCATAACACTGACTAACAACTATGACCCTAATTCAGTCAACCGAACCATACTGAATTTGCAGGGAACATGCTCACTCATGTGATCCCTGGTCGTCTGGTTTGGGAATGGAATGATGGTCGTTCAGTCTGAACACTGAATGCACTACCATTTACCAACCACGAGCCTAGAGAGAGAGAGAGAAAATGCATCGGCTCACTTTCAGTGCAGGGTATACAGGAGAGAGAGAGAGAGAGAGAGAGAGAGAGAGAGAGAGAATACATCGACTCACTTTCAAAGTAGGGTATACATTATGTATGTGCAAGAGTAAACATACATATAATTACAACAATAAATCCTAGCATTCCTGCAAGATCTTCCCATGAGATGATGACTTTACGAATAACGGATATTTCCCGTGATTAATTCCTAAAAAGCATCCTCTGATGTACGTATTTTCTTAAAAAGATTCCAGGATATTATTCAGATACTAATGTAAAACAAAATTAAAGATAGGTTACAGGGGACTGTCTACGGCATCAAAATGAACTTTAGCGACGTTTACTCTTACGTTAATCACAACGTAAAATGTGCAGTAGTTTAGTTCATTTTAATGTTTATGCACAGGAAAACATTCCATTGTTTTCACTTTTAATACCTAACATACAGTAAAATAAAGACACAATTATACGAAAAATGAAACTTAGGTGAATGAACAGGTGACATATTCAAGGAGACATACAAAAACTCAATAAATAGAAAGAAGTAGTTTTTTTTAACGGAAATAAACCCATACATGAATCAACCTGATACGATATTTCTAAAATGCTACACCATCAGCCGCTATGAGCGTACAGTTTGCATGCCGCATATCGAGCATGGCAACACAACAGCATCAAGTAATACCTACGAATTGCACAATCAAAAGCATTTTATTACCTTGTACAATGAAAACGTGCAATTTAGAAGCATTCAAGTTGCTTGAATTTCAGATAAAAATGCCACGGAACTGTTGCAAAAAAAAATTCATTTTCACAAGGGTTCAATGAGACAACAAAAGAAACAAAGAATATAATGACAGGCATTTTGACGAAAGAATAAGGCAAGCGTTCGAAGTTCCTCTTTACAGTAAAGAAAACAAATAAACCTACAATTAAAAAACACAGACAAACATTTTAAACTTGATTAAAAAAAAGTACTAGTTTTAGCTGAAAAAGTGGTTCTGAAAATATTTCATTTTGATATCCAAAAGGTATTGACTTCAAATTATTGTAAATATTGTAACTAATTGTAACTATTGTGAAGAACACCCAGTCACCGTAGACATGAGAATTCACTTAATATATCGAAAGTTCACTGATGATAACTAGTATTAGAAACGGAATACACGGGCCTGGTTCTCATTTATTGTGAACTTGAAATGTGTGCACAAACAACCATTAAAACAATCAAACATACCTCCACATAATGTGTGTGTGTGTGTATATATATATATATATATATATATATATATATATATATATATATATATATATATAATATATATATATATATATATATGTATATGTATGTATGTATATATATAATATGTACACACATCTATATATATATATTTATACTATATTTCCATTATAACAAGACTCGTTACCCAGGACAATGGTACCATTCATAGAGATATAAAAGCCATCAATAACATCCGCTCAAAAGCATTCTTTTGTATAAAAGACTCAAGGCAAAATTGAATAAAATATGAAGTAAACAGCTACATGAACATTTGTGGTGGCTTTGTTGCTAGGACACTTAGACATCAATAAAGCAAAGAGTAAAGAACATTTATTGTGCCACTACACTTTATAACGAATTTTATCGCCTTAATTTCATGGAACCCAGTTGAATCAAGGTCAAAGTAGTATGCGACCTACATTCTGGGTATTTTTACGATGACAAATAAATTTGGCATCGATTTTCTTCGATGGTTAGGTAAACTTTTCAGGCTCTGAGTTCATTTCGTCAAGATTTTCAAGTTCAATTCGTCAGGATTTTCAAGTTCGATTCTTCAAGACTTTCAAGTTCTATTCGTCAAGCTTTTCAAGTACAATTCGTCAAGATTTTCACCCTCAATTCGTCGATTTTCACTCCCAATGCGTCAAGAGTTTTCACTTCTGATTCGTCAAGATTTTCACTCTCAATTCGTCAAGATTTTCACTCCAATTCGTCAAACTTTTCAAGTTCAATTCGTTAAGCTTTTAAGTTCCTTTGTAGAGAAAAAGTGGAACTGTGAATTATTTACGAGTGCTATATTATGTAAAAACTGAGTAAAGTAAAATTGTCTAAGGACATGCATACTCATACAGTATAAATAATGTTCAACTCACTGCCCTCAACATATTAAAACAAACATGTTTGCATTACCCGTAAATGCTTGCATACGCAGTGTCAAGCATGTGTGATTTTTTGGGCCTGGAGGCAAGTGAATAATTCTGGTATGTTCCGGCCGCAAATTCCTGAGATGTATGCTAGTATTGCACCAGCCACGGGTTTTTTTGCCATGCCCCTAGGTTAGGTTAGGTTGGTAAAATTAATAACTCGAGAATAATTTGGGTGAGGGGAACACAATGAGATTATTTTCAAGAAAATCCTATCGTTAGTTTAGTTTTTAAGATATGGGGTCTGGCTTTTTTCAGGGAAAGGGGTGAGTACTCAGTTACATCTCGGGAACATAAGGGTATTGGTTTCCAGACGTTTTGTGATGCCAACATTCGCGACCCTTGTGATGCCAAGAAGCAGTATCAGAAATTTTCATGTCTGGAGAATTCTGGGCATTTGTATACGACTGTCATAAACAGAACATCCGTCCAGAGGATTTTGATATCAGTGACCTGCTCCAAACGCCTCAATTACTAACTGAAACTACTGTGTGTGTCAGCAATTATTCATTTCATAGTCGCTTCAAGAGCAGGATCGGCACAGCCACAGGACTTTTAATTCTTCACAGCTAATATAATTACAGTTACATAGATGAATGACTTTAGCTGCATAATTTGCTTATAGAAATGTTTGTTTCGAGATTTATGTTATTTTTTTCCATACCACAGTACCTATAAATATATTAATGTTAATTTGACCGAATTCCCATTACTGATTTCCTCTAGCAACATTTGCGAATTATATATATATATATATATATATATATATATATATATATATATATATATATATATATATATATATATATATATATATATATATATATATATATATATATATTTCAGAGGAATTTGTAAAATGAGCAACTCAGCTTAGGAACATCTGATCCTGAAGCTAGTACTAGACACAGCGAAGCAGCAGTCATCTACACAGTTTCGCCGTGTCTAGTGCTAGCCCCTGGGGGATTAAATGTACATCGCCGTGTTTAATACTAACCCCTGGGGATCAAATGTTCCTAAGTGCATTTGATTTCCCAGGGGCTAGTATTAAACATGGCGAAACACATTTGACCCCCCGGGGCTAGTACTACACACGGTGAAACATTGTAGATGAACCACTGTTTCGCCGTGTTTAGTACTAGCCCTCGGTGATCAAATGTTGTTCTTAAGCGAATTGATTATTTCACATATTAACTAGGGATTTCATGAAATCCCTGATTTCTCATATTCCTGTAACACACACACACACACACACATATATATATATATATATATATATATATATATATATATATATATATATATATATATATATACATGCAGTAATCAACTAATACGTGTTTTCCATACAGCCTACCAACGCGAAGCAGTAGGGCACCAGATATCGGTAACAGACAAACCCTTTGGAAAGTCCACAGAAATAGCCCTGTCGAGCGAACTGTGCTGTAATCCTCAATCAGTCCCAAGCGTTGCAAGCAATTCATTTACTTTTATCAGAGATTACCTCCACTAGTAGAGGAGGCTGAAAAGATACATATTACCGGCTTCTTATACTATACAGCAATTAAACAGGGTACAATATCCCAGAAATTGTTTGATATGATGCACTAAATTTCAATAGGTTATAACAAGCTCTTTGAACATAAATGCGGATAGAACTGCCGGTCATCGATGTATTTCGAAATTCTACATGAATATATTTACGTTCACACGCTCAGATTAGAGTACCGGAGTTTGCTACTATATTGCTTTGTTCAGCTTTTCACTAAAACTGAACATTATTGATAAAAAAATATAAAAAGAAATATATGAATTTCATCCCGATCATCAAGTTATTTATCTCGACAGCTTGCGTAATAAATGTTATACCTACCTTGGTAGATTATTTATCATCACGTTAAGAATTCCCAGTAGCCGCCCTATTACTAAAACTCTCTCTCTCTCTCTCTCCCTCTCTCAAGCCTTGGCTATATTATTCATCATCAAGTTAAGATTTGCCAGCAGCCGCCCTTTACTGAATCTCTCTCTCTCTCTCTCTCTCTCTCTCTCTCTCTCTCTCTCTCTCTCTCTCTCTCTCTCTCTCTCTCTATATATATATATATATATATATATATATGTGTGTGTGTGTGTGTGTGTATATATAATATATATATATATACAGTATATAAATACATACATACACACTGGAAGGTACTATTGTGCCGAGGGGATCGAGACCCGGCGGTACTGATCCATTTATCAGTTAAAAATTCCCCTTCGGTGATAATTCCCCATCGGGGACATTCCCGAAGTAGCATGAATTGGACATTAAACGACATTTGTAGCTTCATGACGGTATAAAAATCAAGGTGTGATAAAAATGGATCGGTACCATGGGTCTCGATCCTCAACACAGTACCTTCCAATGTAAAATAATGTATATATACTACTATGTATATATATATATATATATATATATATATATATATATATATATATATATATATATATATATATATATATATATATATATATATATATATATACAGGAAGGCTATGCAAAAGACCTACCATAGAAAAGACAGTCGCCGTTTTAAATCGAAGCACATAAGACGCAATCCATTGCAACCAAGTACTCGGTAGCTCCTGGAGAAAGACCGGACGCGTACCCTGACAGGACATCAAATGAGCTTAGAGTGCAGACCGCAGTTCCCAGCCTTAAGCTCCCGCGAGTGCATAATGCAGTTAGCAAAACCGTCCTCGCATAATGGCCCACACTAAATCTGAGACCATGCTCAACATCTTCTCCTCCTTGTGACACTAGAAAATGCTAAATGATTCAGATTTTGACGCTTGTCACTAAATAACATTAATCAGTATTTAAGTCTGTGGTCGTATTGTTTGGTGCAGTGTGTAATTAATTGTTAATGATTAGGGAATGCAGAGGGTTAAGTGACGTTTATTGTAGGCAGAACACAATGAATATTTATCGTTGGGAGGAAGAAGAGTAAAACTGTAGGGCGTCGTTCTGATATCATGGGACAGTTGTTAGAGAGTACAATGGAATGCTGATGAAACAAAGATTTATAAAGGCTCTTTTATAAGGATAGTAAACATGGAGAGAGAGAGAGAGAGAGAGAGAGAGAGAGAGAGAGAGAGAGAGAGAGACCCCACTTTAGATTAAAATCTTAGAAATGAGTGATTGGGTGGAGAAAGAGAATTGGACGTCCTTGTTAAAACGAGAGAGAGAGAGAGAGAGAGAGAGAGAGAGAGAGAGAGAGAGAGAGAGAGAGAGAGAGAGAGAGAGAGAGAGATAAGTAAATCATGGCAATCAGCCTTGAAAATCACTTATCGTGCATTAACACAAAAAAAAAAATTTACTGTACGAGTGAATTTAAAAATTAATTCATCCCTTACAGAGGAATACGTTGATTAGCGTTAACCGAAAAAACGGCGGCTTAAGCACCAAGGAACTTACAATACCCATTTTTGACATTGAAATAAACACAAAACTAATCTCAAAAAGACGATTTTGCTAACAAACAGAATTATGAATAAACATCCTTAAACAAGACATAAGACCCAACTACCCCAGTAATTTCGCTTAGCAATAATTATATAAGTATCACATAACTTCACTTACGATTACTTACGTAATATCATTCCCCGAAAATAAATATAAACAGAAGCTATTTAAAGTAAAGCAAATAATGTCAGACATGACGAAGAGTGTAAAAGTTGGTGCGATTTTCATATATAAATATTATTATAAAATATAAATCCTCATAATAAAATATTCATAGATTCTTTTAAAATTACCTAGGAGAAATGAAACCCATGTATTCCTCAAGAGGAGGATAAGGTTAACTCAAACAGAAATACAACGTTTATATGCAATGCAATAATGAATACCCTACTCAGCCGGAATTTTTTTACAAATTTATTTTTATTAGTACTTTCCAGTTCTTGGGGTCCACAATGATTCAACATACAGATAATCTGCATTCGAGTTGACAAAATTTCGAAAATACGAATAATATGTGAAACTTTTTTCAGTCCTATAAAACCTTACTTGCATAAAGAATGAATAAACAAAATCATTTCCGATTCCTTTCGTATATTTTATGAATGACTCCGAAGAAGAACCAGGACGAACGATAAAAAACCGAGAACACTAGCAGAGCGTGATCACTAATATCTTCCGAATACACCCTAATAAAAGTATTAGATGTAAATTGCAGTAATGAAAGAGACCAGGCACGAATTATGAACAAAGATCCGAACTCTAAATGGTTGAAAAAGGAACTTCTTACATCTAAGGGGTATTTTGCAAGAAAATTGAGCACAATCCGTAATCATATAGATAAGAACTGCTCAGTATTTGTAAAGAATAAAACATAGTAATTATCTCCTTTGAATAAATGCAATTATTAAAATACTTCCTTGAAGTGCTACATTGCATTTTAAAGGAGCGTCCGATAACAAAAGGAAACAAGACGAGGAAAAGGGGTTAAATACAAATGGTGAATTCACGCTCTATCAAATGTCTGAAGATAACCTAGTTAGCATTTGGGCAAACTCAGCTACAAGGAACAATGAAATGTGAGCAAGAAAAATGGTAGGAAAGACGAGTAAAATGAAGGAAAGCGTAAAAGAGATACATCCCATTTTGTAGTCTCATACATATGCGAGAGCACATTTGTAGTGTGTGTGTGTGTGTGAGAGAGAGAGAGAGAGAGAGAGAGAGAGAGAGAGAGAGGGAGGGGAGGGGGACTCGCCTCTGAGTGAAATACAGTATGTAACAAGAGATCGTGAGATATGGCTCCACAACAAAAGTATAGCAGTGAAGAGTAGGAATATATGGAAACAAGAGAATAATAAATTGCGTTCTGTAGTCTCTTACATATGAGCGGACGTCTAAGCGTAAATGAGAGAGAGAGAGAGAGAGAGAGAGAGAGAGAGACTCCTCCCACAGCAGGGCCCATCGCCTAGCCGTTTCCTTTTTTAAGAGGATATCCCCAGCGGCGACCTTTGCTCCCCCGCCTTTTTTTATAAAGAGTTACGCCCACACACACACACACACACACACACACAGAAACCCACACGCATTTTCTCCAAGCAGAGTATAAAATTCTGCTACATTTTGACTTGCAAATAAGAACTCATCATAATTTAATATATTTTTCTTTAAGCGACGTTGTCTGTTTTTGACTTTTATGATCCATCACAAAACATGAACATATTTTCAAATTCCATTTTACGACATAGTGAGCACAAGTGTTTAATGTGTGGACGTCACAACAAGCAAGTGAAAGGGCTTTTAACTTGCTAAGCAAGCGACCACAGAAAACAATGGTGCCCATAAGACACGAAAGAAAATCTGACTGTCGAGAAGCGTATCAAAATATACACGAAACCAACGAAACCAAACAAAGAATCAAATACTATATGAATAAAAAGCACTTGAGAAATACTTGACAAAAAGGAAAATATGTAAGGGAACACGGCGCTTCTCCGTAGTAGACATTCTTGATTCCCCGGAAACTGGGCTGGGTACTGACAACCGGCCCACCCAAACCCCTAGGACTCTCGAAGAAAGATTTCTGGAATCCTTCAACTGCAAATATACAAAATTCGTTTGTCTGTCGTCTGAAGCCTACTGTTTTTGACACCACCCAGAGTGGAAATACTTTAGGGATTCAGTAAATTGCATGCATGTTACTGGAAGTAACTAGCAAAATAAAATTAACACAGTTGCTGGCTTTTTAAAAATTTTCATAATCAATTCAGTGGCACAGTCCGTTCTGTTGAAAAATAAATTATGAACAAAACAAAAGAAAAAATCTTATAATTTTATGTATCTAATGGGGAATATATACTGTATATACATTGACATTATTCGAAGTAAATATGGCATTTTATTATATATGATGTGTGTATATATATATATATATATATATATATATTATATATATATATATAATATATATATATTATTATATATGATATGTATATATATATATATATATATATATATATATATATATATATATATATATATATATATATTGATATATATATGTGTGTGTGTGTATGTGTGCGTGTGTGTAAGGTGTGCGTTATGACCTTAAAAGCTATGATGAAGATTCAATATTTAATATCTGTAGAAATAAATATATATTTACAAAATTCAAAGTAAAAATTATATATATACTGTATGTATGTATATTGTATATATATATATATATATATATATATATATATATATATATATATATGTATATATATATATATATATATATATGCATACATACATACATTACACACACACACACACACATATATATATATATATATATATATATATATAATATATATATATATATATATATATATACCTATAGTGTGACAGGTGAGGTTGTCAAAACTGGATCCAGATAGGTAATGAAACAGCCTCGTAAAAGTATTCATATAATAAAACAGGAATTAATGAGCGCATGCTCCTGTATATTAGTGGCTCAAACAGTATGAAATCACAAGATATACCTCTTCCGCCGTCAAAAATACGATGCATTAAAGAGACGCGTTAGCATACAATAACCACCTGTTAACGATTACGTTTAGATCGATGAGAGAGAGAGAGAGAGAGAGAGAGAGAGAGAGAGAGAGAGAGAGTTAGATGTTAGGTAAGTTTCCTCGTACCATTTATCTCATCAACAACGAAGGGCAAAAAAAAGTTTTTTTCTCTCGTACACTGATAAACAAATCTGTAAATAATGGTCTCAATCATCATTCATGAGTGACCTGATTCATCACTCTACGTAGTAGTGACTGGTGATCTAGTAGCGTTCATGAAAATTGCTTATCTCTCTCTCTCTCTCTCTCTCTCTCTCTCTCTCTCTCTCTCTCTCTATATCTATATCTCTATATATATATATATACATGTATATATATATACATATATACAAATATGTATGTAATATACATATATTGCACATACAGAATATATACGTATATATGTAAATTTATATATATATAATAATGTATGTAGCCTATATGATATTTATTTGTATGTATATACTGTACATATAAAAGTATACATGTAGGTATATGTATGATATAGGCTATATGCGTGTATGTACATATATTATATATATAAAACTGGAAAAAACTTGGAATCTGCAAATTTACATTTTTCTTAAGTGCAAGGAGTTGGACCTAAGGTCCAACCCGCCCCCCTGACCCCGGCCAAACCACTCCTTCTGCCGCTTCTCTCCTCTAACGTATTCGATCCCTGACAGACCTATCAACCCGCCACCCATGAATTTATGAAAAGAATGAAATCGTATAAATCTGCCCAGTAACATGTAAATTTCCCCAGCTGCTCGCAGGCCATCAATCAAAAATAAAAAAGATCGTATATTTTTTATGGCCGACCCAGTGGCCAGGAAAAGTTCTCAGCATATGAACCAAACAATCTGTTCAAAATTTTTTTGTTTTTGCTAATCCAAGCTTTTGTTTTTCAGCTTCATTTTTCAGAGAGGGCACGGTTATTAGAGA
This sequence comes from Macrobrachium rosenbergii, assembly GCF_040412425.1. Taxonomy (NCBI): domain Eukaryota; kingdom Metazoa; phylum Arthropoda; class Malacostraca; order Decapoda; family Palaemonidae; genus Macrobrachium; species Macrobrachium rosenbergii. The sequence continues at coordinate 74,545,456 of NC_089795.1, forward strand.
TGAAAATTGGCTTACTCGTCATAGTTCTATTTCAAAAGTTTGACATTCTTTTTCTGATAGCCTCTAATATGAAGTAACGATATGAATTTGATGATGCTGAGTGTTTACGGAAAGAAACATCAGTGGGAGGGGTGATTTTTCTGTGGGGAAGTGTGTGAATCGCATTTAGTGAATTGCCGACCGGTGCTTGATGTTCAGAAACGTGAATGAGAAGAACTGGAAGGCGACAGCATCTGTACTTGCCTTCATTAGGTTAACAGCCCCAACATGCGACCATTCCTTAACTATAACGACACGAAAACACAGGACATACTGAACAGGTACTGAATCTTCTGCACTGGAATAACAAATACATCGGTTAGCAAGATTGACTTCACACAAAGCCAATACCTCACAAATCTGAACCAAGAAATTCAGAACTCTTTTTTTATAGTGCTTCCTTCAAGTCACTGCAGGTATCCTCAGTAGCAATAACTCTTTTTTTTATAGTGCTTCCTTTAAGTCACTGAAGGTATCCTCAGTAGCAGTAACTCTTTTTTTATGGTGCTTCCTTAAGTCACTGCAGGTATCCTCAGTAGCAATAACTCTTTTTTTTATAGTGCTTCCTTTAAGTCACTGCAGGTATCCTCAGTAGCAATAACTCTATTTTTAAGTGCTTCCTTCAAGTCAGTGCAGGTATCCTCAACATCATTCTTGTACTGTGATTTCATCCACACCTTCCTGATCTTCCGAGCACCCTAACAAAACCTAGCAAAGTCATCAAGCACCGATACCATGGCACACCTCTCACAAAATGTATTATGTCGCATAATCATATCATGAATGGGAATATTTGTCAGTGGGCTAGTCATCTGAACATCTTGGAAAACTTATGTGTCATGTAAGGTCACCAATCTTCCACTGCGTGAGGGATTAAAAAGCGTAAACAAAAGAGTTGCAGGATTTAGATGTCGTCTCTATTAACAAACCAGTAATGATTTATTAGCATAAATCGTGGTACAGAATTTCCACACTGAATGTTGAGATTCTGGCCTGTGAGAACAAATCTTTGAGAAGAGGTTTGGGCAACGAAACTCATTCCCAATGAAGGAATGACGTGGTTCAAAATTTTGAATTAATTTCTCGAGGTTTTCTTTCGATTTATAGTCAGCTATACTTTTCTTCCCCCCGGCCCTCATTCTGCTGATCTTATCCTATACCGCCATCAGGACATAACAACTAAACCCATACAGCTTACATCCATACACTCTCTGAATCAAAAACACCCTCCAATACTTCGCCAAATAACGGCAAGGGAAACCAGAGACGTCCTACGACAGGGCCGTCCAACCTCATGCCCGTGGGCCAAAATTGGCCCACTAAAGAAAAATACGTAAAAGTATATTTCTCTTTTTTATATCATAAAAATTTCTTATTCCTAAATCCTGAGTAATATATATATATATATATATATATATATATATATATATATATATATATATATATATATATAATATATATACTATATATTATGGAAAGCACCGTTAACCACTGGGCCATACATACATATACATACATACAGTATACATACATACACACAGGTGGCCCAACATTGTGTGTTGATGATTTCATGACTTTTGTCTTTTTCAAGATTGGCCCTCAGACTAAACAACTCTCAGGTTCCAACTTCTTTTTAGGACGGCCCTGTCCATCTGAGAGACCTGGGTTCGATCCCGACCAGAACACCAGACTTGACTATCTTATTCAATGGCTGAAATGTTGTCTATTGGGTCAGTAACTTTATTATAGACCACTGCTCAAGATAAATGTTCCCAGTGAAATTCATTATCTGAGAGACCTGTTAACTATATTTCTACATACATATCCCATTAATCCTAATTTTTTTGCTTTTTCAAGATTGGCCCTCAGACTAACAACTTGGACGGCCCTGCGCAGACTTGAGAAATGGGCGGGGGCCAAATCAAAATTCAGACTAAATTTTCATTTCCTAATTTTTCGAAGCGCAGTAGAGGGCGTTTTCATTTCAGATTTTATCTTACTTTAGTGAAGTCTATACGCTCACCTCTTAATAGTTTTTCTATGGAAGTGTCTTTCAGTTCAGAATTATTCTAAAAATGCATGAACTCATTTTTAAAAATTTATATATATATATATATATATATATATATATATATATATATATATATATATGTATTATGCGTCTTTATGTAAAAGATAAACGTTCCCTTTGGAAGCAAATTACACTGCAGCATGGAAAATTTACATTCATTTTCCTAATCATGAAAAATAATATTTCCTAGAGTAATAAACTATCCAATTCTTCTCTTAAAGGTAGAAGATGAAACGAGCGCAAGAAACAGAGGGGTGATTTCTAGTTTAATAATGCAGACGAAAAACATTCTGCTGACATTTTCAGATGAATGTCAAGGCTATTTTTGTGCTCTGCGGTTATATCTACCAGATACAAACACACGAGAGAGAGAGAGAGAGAGAGAGAGAGAGAGAGAGAGAGGGGGTTCACGGGAGTATAGTTGGGTAGCAAAAGGATTTTTCGTGGAAGCCTGATATGGTCTGACTGATGGACTGAGAGAGAGAGAGAGAGAGAGAGAGAGAGAGAGAGAGAGAGAGAGAGAGAAGTATACCTTAGTTTAACCAGACCACTAAGCTGATTAACAGCTCTCCTAGGGCTGGCCCCAAGGATTAGATTTAATTTACGCGACTAAGAACCAACTGGTTACCTAGCAACGGGACCTACAGCTTATTGTGGAATCCGAACCACATTATGACGAGAAATTAATTTCTATCACCAGAAATAAATTCCCCTAATTCTTCATTGGCCGGTCGGAGAGTAGAACGCTGGGCCAACAGCGTGCTAACCGAGAGCTCTACCCACCCTCCAATGAAGAACTGAGAGAGAGAGAGAGAGAGAGAGAGAGAGAGAGAGAGAGAGAGAGAGAGAGAGGTTTTCAGGGGGTATAGTTGGGTAGCAAAGGATTTTAGTGGAAAAGAGAGAGAGAGAGAGAGAGAGAGAGAGAGAGAGAGAGAGAGAGAGAGAGAGAGAGAGAGAGAGAGAGAGTTTTTAAGGGGGTGTAGTTGGGTAGCAAATGATTTTTCGTGGAAGCCTGATATGGTCTGACTGGAGAGAGAGAGAGAGAGAGAGAGAGAGAGAGAGAGAGAGAGAGAGAGAGAGAGAGAGAGAGAGAGAGAGAGGTTTACCAACCTGACAACTGGTCTGATCTGGGAGAGGGACGGTAGGGGCTGAGAGTCATCACAACTAGATCGCAGGGACGGCACTGAGAGTATGAGGTGGGATTGTAGCACTGGCCCCACCGTAATGGCTAACCTTGGGGATCTTAATGGAAGTAAGGGGGAAGAAGGTCTAAAGGACAGGATGAAGAAAACCAAAGAATAGGAACATGAAAGGTGAAAGAATGCGATAATGAACTCAAGAATGAGGTAGGTCAAAATAAAAGTTTTGCGGAAAGTGAGACCATTCAAATGAAGATTTGAAAATCGAAACGATAAGGAAAAGGTCACCAAAGAATAATCAAAATGAAACTGAGATAACAGAAGAAAGAAAGGTCAAAGAATTTAGAGAAAAGAAAGCCAAAGAATATGTGTGAAAGGAAGGAAAAGAAAAAGGAAGAGTTAAAGATTGAAATAAGAATGTTACCGTTGGATTAAATACTGACAGGCCAACACGACAGATTTTCAAATAAGTTCCAAGGAAAACTTACTGTGCAGCTGACAGAGCATTATTCCAAGGAAGATAAACAAAAAGTCGACGTTTGGAAACAAGGAACCTGAAAGGTATGTCATGACTAAGGGAAGTGAAAGCAAGCAGGAGAAAATTCTTAAGATTTCGAATAATACGACTATGAATAAAAATGCATTTTTCCCCCATTTGACGATTTCAAAGAACCAAAGAAATTCAGTAACTTTAAATTACAAGTTCGCATGAATGTGTAATTGTGTATATTTGCATATGCTAGTAATTTATCATACTCCCAAACCAGTAACATATACAGACTATTAGAAAACTACTTCTGGGAATGACGCAAGTGGTAATTTTCGAGTGAAGGCAGAATACTAAATTTAAACACTAAAGGCTTCAGAAGTCTGACGACAAAACTATTAAAATTCTTGTTATATCAGAAACCACTCTTAGCTCATATGATTCTAGTAGTAAAAGTACTATAAGCAACACAGTATGTATTTTCAAGTTTGTAAGCCCCTTAAAAATCTACTTACACATCGCAAATCCCTCTAGACTGAAAATAACGTTCCATAAATCATATTTCTGCAACCATACTCAAACCGGCAACACCTGTTACATTTTAATCCAGGTGTGTTACAAAAAAAAAAGGACGAACTTTTAGCAAACTTCCTTAACTGTCTTTTGTAGCATAACTATTTTATCATATTTACAAAAGTTTGAAGGTGGACCGTAACGTCGCGTGCAGATTTTCTCAGGAACGATAGAGTTTATAACCATCGGTTTTCATTATGACTTCTCATGACAATGAAAATAACAGTATTAAAGCTTTATCCATACGTACGTATATGAATGTAACAAAGTGCTATGACAATTTATCTGCTCATTTCGCGATAGGTTACATTTTTATATTTTTGCGTGAAGAAGCGAGGAAATTCAAGGATATTTCCTCAACAAATACTCATCGTGAGTCGTCCTCTAAATAATAAGAGAGAGTCTTTTTCGGTTTGTGAATAGTTCTTATTTATTATCAAATTAACAGTTATTCTTCCTAACGTAACCAGGAGAGAGAAGCTGACCTAAAATATTTTAAAGTATTACAAAGATTGGGCAATGAAAAATATGTTTATAAGGTCACCTCGGGAGAGCATGTACTGCGTATATGGTTGTAAAAATCCAATCGATTTGATGTCTTTCTATACACATACATACATACATACATACATACATATGTATATATAATGTGTTCATACTGTTTCCTTTCAACATTGACATTTCATAAATACATATATATGTATGTATATATATATATATATATATATATATATATATATATATAAACAGAAACAGTGTGTTGTAAGGTGTCTGTTTGCTTTCAAAATTGAGCTTTTTCACCTGAACAAAGGACTTCTTTTCTTATGGCTTTGGAATAAAAACTCATGAGAAAAACCACCTTTTTCTGTATATATATATATATATATATATATATATATATATATATATATATATATATATATATATATATATATATATATATATATATATATATATATATATATAAATATACACAATATATATATATATATATATATATATTGAAATCACCTGAACACGCAAGTGACTTCTTTTCTTATGGCTTTGTCAGAATAAAAACTCATGTAGGCAGAAATACTAGTAAGGTTTCTGTATATATTATATTTAACCACAGTATTAGTTATATATATTATACAATCCAAAAAGGGAAGTCTATATCTTTTTCACTTTCCATAATCGAATTATGTCGATGACACATATTCTTTTAATTTGCCAAAGAAAGTGCTAATATTTTGTTCCCTAGCAACTGACAAGTCAATTTCTTATCTTAGCTGCAGCTACATCTAATTTCCATTTTCTAACTTCCCCCACCGCACCATCCATAAAGTTATTAAACAACCATGCAGACATAACAAAGTCTGTCTCACACAACCTTTACAATAAACCAATTACTCTCCCATTTACATACTCTAACATACGCTTCATTTCCGCAAAGAAAAAAAACTTTCAATCGATATCACCACTTTTATCTTCTGTGGAGTAACGAAAGGTTTCAGAAAAAAGGCTATTGTGAGTTCAGAGATCTGGGATAAGGAAGTGTGCTGTGAATGGACTGTGGAATGGTTGATGTTTGCAAATAGGGTACAGACAGAGAACACTGAAGAACCAATAATTACTGAATTAGAAATTATTTTCAAGAGGTTACAGTTGACGGTAAATGAGAATAAGAGTTATTTTATGAGGTTAAATTGGAACCAGGAAGAAGGAGTAATGAATGTTAATATGAATGGTGAGGAATGAAAGCTGCTGTTCCTCCTCTGTGGAAGTGAAGTATTGATGCTGGGTGCAAATGATAGAATGAAGTTCGCGCATGCCGGGATGAACTGTTTTTGTAGCATATGAAACGGTGGGAATGTGGAGATGTATTTAAAAGTAAGTGGTATGGAGTTTACAACAGGTGGAATGATGGATCAGTGTTTTGAGGTGGTTCAGTAATGATGAAAAAATGATAGGCTGGCGAAAAGAGTGCATATTTTGGCGATGTTAGAAAGGAAGATTGGAAGAAGGCCTAAAAAGTGACACTGGAGAGGAGGGGCCTGCTACCCAACAAGTGTATTTGAGCATGCAAAGCAAAGGCGCTTGGTACAGCAAATGCAGTGCAGTGTGGTTCAAAATGTCGCTGATGAGCGTTTGCTGTTTGATGTTTTCTGCAGTTACTTCTTGAAATGGGATTGAAAGGCCCAAGAGTATTTATGGTGCGCATGTGCCGACAGCGTCTGCCGTTTTTTGGTCATAACCGACCCAAACACTGACCAGACCCAACGTTGTTTAACTTAGCTGATCAGACGACTTCCATTGAAACAAACATTTATGTAAAACGACATACCTTTGATGCAATTGCTTTTGCCTTCGCTATGGATTTGCTTTGCTATCATGAGTTAATAAATTTCGCATTACGAAATCATTCAACTGGCGCCTCAGTGGATCGCAGTGCTCAGTCCATTTACGGGAAGAGCGCCAAAAATCAGACATTGCCCTTCCTCCTCCTCCCCCACCCCACCCCCAAAAAGAAGGGGTAGGGGGAGGAAGCTGCACAAAAACTCCCAAGAGTCAGTAACCTTCGAGAATCGACCCAGAATGATGAAGGTTGCCAAAGGAAGACAAAGACTTCCCATACTGAGCTAAACATCCCTAAAAAAAAAAAAAAAAAAAAAAAAGGAACATCTCTGGAAGGAGCCACTCCTGTTAGATCAAGGGAAGATGCCAATATCATAAAGCTCGAATATCTCTCTCTCTCTCTCTCTCTCTCTCTCTCTCTCTCTCTCTCTCTCTCTCTCTCTCTCTCTCTCTCTGTCTTATATTTTATTCTCGTCTCAATCGTTGTCTCTTCACAGTTCCGAGACACTCCCTGGCCAGACTCCTGGCTAGAGCATCGCTGTGATTCTGTAAATCTGACAGAAAAATACAATGTAAATGATCCAAAATACGATGTAATGATCCAAAATTACGATGTAAATGACCAACAAGAGTAACAAATGTACAACTAACATAAGAAAAGCACATTGTCAACTTTCCTCTCCATAGAACTAGTCATGTGGGCGGAATACAAATTCTTTGCATATCAAACCACAAAAACCGTTTTAATTTCCCTCATCAAAAATATCAGTAACATTGGAAGGCACTGAGAATACAATAATATAACTGTTTCGAATGGATTATGTGATTATCTTGATATAACTAAATGTCATATATACATCTAATAGGGAATACATACATACATACATACAGAGAGAGAGAGAGAGAGAGAGAGAGAGAGAGAGAGAGAGAGAGAGAGAGAGAGAGAGAATGTGATTATTATCAGACTTTCTAATCTTGGGCTTCGTAAACGTAACATCGAATGAGCATCCAACAAATTCTCCAATTAGAGATACGAAACTCCAACCTTCCATCAAGTTAAAAAGAAGAATCCCCAATCTTACTCAGGGAGATTAGAAAGATTACTCTTTATAATCTTCTATTGTATCACGACTTTGGAAAAGAAAATCAATCAGGAAGCCAAAATCAGGAAGGGAGGACGATGTCTAAAAGCAAATTGTCGCGATTCCCCTTAATAACATGAATGCACGTGTACAGAATCTTCAAAGACAGTGTTAAAAATAAGTTCAATATTTCCTTTTACGTGAAAATTTTGTTTTTACGAGAAGTAATGATCTGAAAACAACAACAACAAAAATAACAATAATAATAATAATAATAATAATAATAATAATAATAATAATAATAATAATAATAATAATAATAATAATACCAACCTGAGGGAGTGATATAAAACGATCAGGCAAAGATCCTCTGGGACTATGGTATCAGGACAGATAGGGTGGTACGTGCCAACAGACCAGACGTGACGTTATTTGACAAAATGAAGAAGAAAGTATCACTCATTGATGTCGCAATACCATGGGACACCAGAGTAGATGAGAGAGAAAGGGAAAAAACTGATAAATATCAAGACCTGAAAATCGAAATAAGAAGGATATGGAATACGCCAGTGGAAATTTTACCCATAACCAAAGGAACACTAGGCACGATCCCGAGATCCCTGAGAAGGAATCTGGAAAAACTAGATGCCGATGTAGCTCCAGGACTCATGCAGAAAAGTGTGCAACTAGAAACAGCGTACATAGTGAGAAAAGTGATGGACTTCTAAGGAGGCAGGATGCAACCCGGAACCCCACACTATAAAAACCACCCAGTCGAATAAGATGACTGTGATAGACCCTCCCCCCAAAAGAAAAAAAATTATTATTAGTATTATTATTATCATTATCATCATTATTATTATTATTCAGAAGATGAAACCTATCCATATGGAACAAGTCCACAGGAGCCACTGACTTGAAATTCAAACTTCCAAAGGATATTGAGGTGTTAATTAGGAAGGAAGTAAAAGGAGGTAAAGGGAAATACAGAAAGAAGAGAGAAGATATTTACGGGCAACAAATCTGATTACAGCAATTCACAATATATTAGTTAGTAAAGCATTTTCTTGTCCCCACCTACCATACGAAAACGTACTGTACTTGAAGCGTACACCCTCACATAATATTGGCTTTGGAAAAAATAATGAAAGTCGCTATAAAAGTATCTATGCGTGAATACTGATGCCTGTGTCTGTTGGGATACTACACAAGATTTGGTCTGCTTTCACTTCGTCCTTTCTTTCTGTATCCTACGAGCTAAACTATAAATCAAAATTAATTCACAAACGTATGACAAAATCAATTCCGTCAGTGAACTTTGCCTCTCATCTATGTCTCAATCAAACCCCTTAATAATCTGAAAGCAATAAAATGAAGTAAGAAATTTCTAAATACTTTCTTGCCACTGGCTTATACTGAAACGCGATTTACATTACTAAGGCAGAGCCTTAGAATGAAGAACAAACCGTTCCATTTTTAAAAAAATTTATATTTCAAAAATACATTTGGATAAAAAGAGAACCAACTGTCGAACCTATCTGGTAACGAGGCTTCCATAGAATCTGTAGGCATTACTGAGAAACCGAAAAGTTAGATGATATTAACATCATAAGCCATCAATTATGCACTGTGCGATGCCACAAGCGTAGGTGATCAAGCCTTAAGAAAACTTTTTATTTCTTCTGCTCTTCTGTATCTACAACCTAAGAAGAAAGAGCTTTGCCGCAACCAATGGAAGGACAATGGAAAAATATATAAGTTAAAATATTGCGCTCAATGCTGACAGAGCGAATGAAAGACGAAAATACAGGAAAAAAAATCCAACTCTTCAGGAGCCGGAAGTTCTTCAGGCAGAGGAAGTAAATACCAACTTTGATCTAAAATGACGTGAACGGCAACAATCAACAAAACGTGTACAGAGGTATGAAAAAACTAAAAGGGAAAATGTACGATCTGTTTAATACATTAAAATGAATGAAAGGATTAAGAAGGGATAGATAAGTACAATGAGTGCAAATAAGTATAACAGAGAGTGGACCATAAACCCCAAAAGTCTATATTTGCATGGCATTTTCGGGATCGGTGTTAATGTCATTGAGAACAGACGGCTGTAACTCAAACAGTCAATGAAGCAGGTAATTATCCATCCAGCATATAGCTGAAAGGGAACAAATACCCTCACTGCTATTTGGAAAATAATGCTTTTGACAGTAAAACCTTCAAGTGAGAAACACTAGGGATGGAGGAGGGTGATGGAGAGATGTCATATTCAGTGTTCAACAATTAAGCTAAATATTACTGAAAAAAAATGTTAATGTATCCCTTTTGCTTACATCTGACATTTCCTAGACAGTCCAATATTAAACTTTTCCAAACCAAATGAGTTTATAATGAACAGAAAGTCAAAATGAAATATTCTGCTACAAGCGGAAACAAACAACTTTCCCCGAGGCCATCTCTTTTAAATAATCAACTCTGACGAAATGCACACCTTCCCACTTAATCTCTCGCATAAAACACAAAGTTTGTTTTTTCTAATATCCCCTTATTGCAGTACTAGTTACAGCTCGATTACTCGCTGCTGCAATTCCACGTGTACTGCCGCTTTTTCTGATGGAGTACTCCTTTGGGGCCCATTAATGCTGATGATGAAATTACAGTTCTCAGCATTATGATGTAAAGGGTTTCAGCGTCACTGTACTCCGTCTTTTATAATACTACGTCGCGTCGTGTTCTGTAACACTGCATGTTCATTAAGATCCATTGCTGTATTCGCTCGCACACTTTATCATTCATCGTGTAATCACATGTATCGTCGGCAGCAAAGCTTACTGGCATGTATTATTCATAACATACGTGTTTATGTATCAAACTGAGGATAAAGAAATACCTGAACTGATGTACGAAGGCAATTAAGGTATATTGTTTGAAAATTACAAAAATGACACTCCTCAGTAAACATGATATTTAACAACACACTGATGACAATTTCTAATAACTCCATGAACAAAGTGGCGCGTTTAATATCATAAATAATAAACATACGCAGAGCACAACAGTATATTCTGTCATACACTGACAAACCCACACTGAAGAATGGACTCGCTATTCTCTCGAGCGGGTAATAAATCTTTGTCCGTAAGTTTATAATCAAGTTATTTCTACTGTGGCTAAACCATTGGGACAAATCCCATTAAAAAGTTTTAGAGAACTGAATAGGGTAAAGTGCAACAAGTAAAAACACCAATGAGCTACAGTCATTCATCACACCGCTCTCCAATATATATTTTTTTCATAATCCTTTACATTTCAAACTTACTATATCGCTATCAAAAGACTTTTATTGTTGAACCACACTCAAATTTGGGGTGAAATTAAATCTGCGGGGCAATTCGTTACGAACAGAATGGAATATAAAGTCTAGGCCAATGGCTAAGCACTGGGACCTATGAGGTTATTCATCGCTGAAAAGGAAATTGAGAATAGAAAGGTTTTGAAGGTGTAATAGGAGGAAAACCTCTCAATATGCCACAATTGTTACGAGAGGGTGGAAAGTAAGATGAAAGAAAGAGAATATGAACGGAGGTACAGTAAAATGAATGAAAGGGGTTGCAGCTAGGGGCCGAAGGGACGATGCAAAGAACCCTTCAGTAATGCCTACAGTGCACCGCGTGGTGTGCACTGACGGCACTATTCCTTGTGGGGAATTCGTTACGAGGATTCTGCCCTGATATGAATTATAAACGTATTGCGAATAACTAAGAATAAATAGTTGAAATTGGATATATTACAGAGTTGACGAACTTACAATTATCTTTATTAAAAAAAAAAAGGCGAGACTAAATAACAATTTTTCCGCCTGGACAAAGAAAACTGCATAATCCCGTCGCTCAGTGATAATTCACTTTCATACTTAATCATTTGGAAAGCATTAATGCCGTTCGGATTCTTTCCGCTGGTCATCATATTTTTCCTTCACAAATTTCAGTCCAATTTATTATTTGAAATTTATGAATAAGCTCATGGGAATGTAAGAGATTAAAGAGACAGTCTCTGGGATTTTGTTGATTTTGAAGAAAAAATAGGAGGAATTTTTCAGGTCCACTTTTTACAATATTTGACAGACGCGAACAAAACTGAAATGTACAAACAGAAATATGAATTTGGATGGAACATTTAAGCGCAAAGATTTAATTTGATTTCATGTTACTCGGTTCTCTCAGCTGGAAAATTACAAACCGTTATGCGCATGTGCTGAACTGGGCAATTTAATAAAATAAAAATTATTGCATTTTGTTAATTTCATATGAATACGCGCGTGTGTGCGCGTTTCTGTGTGTGCACTGTATATCCAAATTGTTGCATCAAGTACGATTTACGCAAACCACAGTAAGCGAGAGAGATTTAAAATATTTACATCCACACAAAACGTATATAATATATATATATATATACTGTATATATATATATATATATATATATATATATATATATATATATATATATATATATATATATATGTACACACACACATACACACTAAAACGATTTCAATATGTTCATGGGGCTTTACATTCCTTGCAAATAAGGAAAATCATTTGTACAGGAAATGGATATTTAAGGTAAATGGGTAATTTTTATTTACAGGTAGCATAGCTAGAACCCAGTTCATTACAGAAACCCAATTATGTGTGAAACAGTCTACAACAGTGGCATATACAACGTGACTGACATAAACAGAAACCACTGGTGTGAAGTGAATGCACATTCCACGCGCATGTGCAATGCCGTATTGATAATGGTAGAATAATCGAACACTTGGATGAAGAAATCTGCTGTAGATTTTATATTTAACGCATTTAAAACTGGAAAATTACGCCTTACTTGTAAACATGGTATTGGATGTCTTGAAAATTAGTTCCAATGACTGGGACATTTGAATGAACAGCCTTAACTACTGAAATCAGTTGCTTAACCGTAAAAACTATAAACATGCTAAAACTCATCTATATGACAATTCAGTTGATACCATGCAATTTCAAAGACCCCGCAAGGTTGATCTATGATATCTGGAAGTTGGAAATGGCGCAACACGAATAGAAACCCATTAGGATTGACACATTAGATAAGAATGGGCAGTAATAATGTATTTAGAATTCAAAGGTCAGAAATCGTAGGAAAAAACTAGACAAAAAAAAATCAGAAGTATTTAGTATGGCACTGTCTAATAATATGTGAAACATTTGCTCTAATTAGCCTGTCCGTAATAGTGTTACAACATCGAATGGAAAACAGCATAACAAAGATTGTGTGCCGACTGTAACCCCAGGCAGTAAAAAATTCACCCAAAACAGTGGAAGTGTCACGAGACACGCTACTAATTAAAAGCCAAGACTTTTTAAACCTGTTATAAGGTCACTGGCCGGAGTATGTGAACTACTGTACATAGAGCACGTAAGCTGACCCGACTGGCACTGACATAAGCAGAACACAAACGAAAGGGAAGTATGATGAGCACCATCAAATACCGCCGAGCAGAGTATAGCTGTGGCGAAAAGTTACCAACTTTCAAGTGACTGACTATGACTTGGTATTGCATTTAATCCTAATTACCTTTTAAGGTTTTTTTCCTTTTTTAGTATACCAAACCAGCCTGATTTATGCAGGAATAAGCAAAGGTCATTTACTTGAACTCAGAATATCAAATAAGAATGAAGAAGAAAACGAAGGGGGGAGAGGGGGAGGTTGAATGGAAATAACCAAGAGTATGATCCAAAAGAGGACTATCTCTGTTACCCATCTACTTCACTTCTAGCGTAACAACCAAGTCTGTGATAATAAATTACCGCTGAAGATCATTGATAATGTCAAAAGTTCAAGCGGAGAAGCAATGCGTTACTACCCTAACGCTATCCTCCTTTCATTTTAATACATTTTTATCTACTTATTAACTTATTTATTTTTTTCTTTTTAATAAGTGAGATCTCTTCTTTCTGTCTTTCTCTTTACCTTCTCTTACTTCTTGATGAACCCCATATTCTTTGGAAGCTTGAGTGGCCCCTGTGGGCTTGTTCCATATGAATAGGGTCTATCTTCCGAATAATAATAATATTAGTAATTATTCAAATAATCATCCGTAATGTCGTCATACTTCTTGTAAAAAGTGTCATCTGATACTAGGATCCTTTAACAATTTTTCCAGAAACAGTTTCTTCAAACAAATACTTTGTAATAATATTTTATGACAATAGTTACAAAGCCATTCATGAAATAATTGCGAATAAGACCACTACCATTTCTCTCTTTTTTTTTTATCCAATTCTCTGCCCAAGTTATTTATTATGGTACAGTGTTTAGGCCAACAATGTCACTTTCATGAAACTCTACCAAACAAAATTAGAGCAGATCTACTGGGATTCGCTTAACTCCTAAGTTTCGTGTGGCTATGCCTCTTTGCATGTACGATGTGAGTAATCCTGAAATATCAACCGGTTCGTAAAAGGCATTCGTTGGCTTCGCCTGGAGCTGCTCAAGAAGATAAGTTTATTAGTTTATGCATCAAGGGCATAAAAGGAAGAATACTAGTTCACTAATGCCACAGCAATAAGACGGCAAATTAGGAACTGCCTTTGGAGGGAGAACTTATGTGACCTAGGATTATTTTTAGTGGTACTGTTCTTGGAAGAGGTATGGCATTCCAGTTTTACAAGGTTTGCCTTTTCCTTAGAAATTTTGCACTTCGTACGGTGTACGACATGCAAATTTATATTGACGACTATGTACACAGTAAAGTTATACCACTCTTCTGCCTATGTTCATTAGCACAGCACGCAAAGCTAGAAATGTAAAGTCTGAGCACACTCATGAAAAGTATAACATTCACTATACAGAGCACTAGCGGATCCAGAAAAATTTCATGACAGGGGGCCACCAATTTTCACATTATATATATATATATATATATATATATATATATATATATATATATATATATATATATATAATTTTATATATACAATTTTTCTATAATAAAATGTTTATTTTTTCCCCATTTCTATATTTCTCATTCATGTTATTATCTAAATCCTCGGTGTTATTATTTTGTCATTATTTTTCATGGGGGGGAGGGCGAGCCCAGGTGGCCCCCGCCCTGGATCCGCTAGTCATACAGAGGATGTAACCGTGAACCCTTTACTTGAATGGTAGGTGCCATCAACCATACTGCAAAAATTTTCTTCATCAAAATTGTCAAAAGACTTTTATTGTACATTTTTCATTCTGTAAGGTCGAAAAAATTGATAGCTGAACCGTGTACGAAATTCTTAAAAACCTTTGACATTTATTTTATGGTTTATAACTTTCTCTACTTTCTTTTCCTTTTTGAGAGTTTCTTTCATTTTTCATAGTTCCTCCATCAATAACGCTTGAATTCTTTTTTTTTTTTTTATAATCCACAAAGTAGAGGTCCCAAAAATCATGAAAAACATAATCTGTATTTTTCTCCACTGAAAAGCAATTTGTCTCATGGAAAACATTACTGTTTTTGACATACTTTTATTCCATGCTTAACTGAATTTGATAAAGAAAAAGGAAGGCCATAATGTAAAAAGAATAATCCATTAGGAGACTTTAGTAAAACTTTATTGGCATGAAGGGAAAAATAATTTTGTCAACCCACAGCTCATTTATCATTAGTGAAAATCAAAAATCACTAACAGCTCATTTTCGCCATTTTACGACTTATTTTGCGAAATTTTTCCATAACACAGTTTACAGCCTACCTGTGAAAGAGCAAGTTTTCTCCATGAATGATGCAGAATATTATAAATGAAGGGGAAGCTGAAAGCCCAGTGATATATCTTTGCTGGCTAAGCCACTCATTTCCCACTTTTCTCTTTACAATATGAATTCCAACCAAAGGCTGACACAGGTGGCAATCTTCAGCTGTAATTTCCACGAGTTTCGTGGCGTTTCTTTTCAACTCTATTCCTTCCGTTACCTTTTCTTGGTAATGTATCTTTTCGCTTCTATTCCCTCCTTCATCTTTTTATTTTTCTTCTCACGGCCTCTGTAGATCTGTTTTTGAATGGCATAACGTGGGTCTAAAGACATAAGAGAAGTATTTGGGACGGTGTGGTTATTCAGTGGCGTGACAAGAAAAACTAAAACAACGACCCCCTTAAATACACACTTCATAGATGCAGATTCGAAGACGGGTCAATTTCCTAAATGAGATATTAGTTGAAAAAAATAAATAAATAAATGACCCACCTTTTATGAAAACCGTAGTTTCATCGTACTTACCTACCTAACATAATCAACAACTTCTTCATAGAACTGGAATGTCACATCAAAAAGACTACAAATGTCAACAGCAGACTGAAGAATAAGACGTCATAATGTCAATCCCGAGCAAAGTGACTTCATAATAACGATTGATAATTCGCAGGTAAATCTATTTTGCATAAACGTACCTTTTCCTCCGAGAAGGGGAAAAATTCAAATTAGGCAAGGATATCATTTGATATGAATTCTACCAAGGATAACGGGGGGAGGGGTGGGGGATGGTAAGCTATTCAGTGCTCAATAACACTGAGGAAATATGATTGTGGTATTAATTAACTAAACTTCCCCATGTGCTTTCATTCAGTTTCAATGAGCATTATATTGCACAATAAGGGGGCCATGTATTACAAAGGTAGGCAAATGTTATTGCAATTAAACGTTGAAATTCTATGTATATTTCTATCTGATTCTAAGCCTTATTTCCTGGAACGTCAAAACTACACTTTTTCTCAAGGCAAAATGTCAAACACCTTACCAATTAGGACTAATTTTCTTTTGGTACTTTTTCCATACCTCCACGATAAATATTTCCGCAGTTTCTTAATGCATCTTGCCACATTCAGTCATTCTCATTCCATCACTTTCTCCATTCCCGTCATATCAATTGCTTAGGGGATAATTCTGCAAACACCATTTTCAAGTATTTAATAACATATGGCATCATCTGGCTCGTCCACAGGCTCCATTATATATATATATATATATATATATATATATATATATATATATATATATATATATATATATATATATATATATATATATATTGTATATATTTTGTATATATAAGGCGTCATGTGCGCTGCAAGGGAGTGTCTTTATTCAAAAGATTAACATGTTATGCCTACAGCAAAACCGGTCTAGGTAACGGGATAATACCCAACAGAAATGAACCCGATGAAAACAGAATCGACTCCGGCCTCCTTTTCACGGCAATAGCCGTTACTTCGAGAACTCCGCAGCAACAACCTCGCGGCCCTTCGTAGTAACGTGGCAATAATAATATCGGAGCTAATAATAAGTATTACTACGCCAGTGTTATTTATGGAACAAGACGATAGGTCAAGGGTAAAGTAGGGAGAAAGGATTATGGCGCGTTCCTCTTCAAGTAAGTTGGAATCGAGAGAGAGAGA
>NC_089795.1:74567662-74590162 GCF_040412425.1 Macrobrachium rosenbergii
AAACATAAAAATCTAATAAGAAAGGGTTTAGGCAGTTATAGACAATACACTAACAAATGGGTCTGCTCATTTTTTTTATTTCCACAAAATCAACTTTCTTCCTCTAACCTGGTCTCTAACAGTTTTTCCTCTCTGAAACAGCAAGATGACTGTTATTCTATCCCGTTAAATTTGCTACTAAAATAATGATAATGGTATGATTATAACATATGGCTTCTAGGCTTAACATGATTATGACTTCACCAGATATAATTATTATTTATATAAGCACAACTGTTTCCTTGGAATGTAAAACGATAGATATTAACGCCTTCGTTGTAAGGGGAAGCCTCATGATGTCTGACCCCGACTCACTGGTTACAATTCCATTTCTGTTGCTGTTTTCACTAACTGCAGCTCAAAGTTTCAGTTGCGGAAGAAGACGGAATTCAACAAAGGGCTTCAAAAAGAGCCATGTTCTGTTCATATGTTTCTCCTTAACAAGGTCAGAGCTGGGAAGTTTCTATACTTTGTGTGTCTCGAAGTTTGGAACGTTTTCACTCAAAATGATCACGCAAATATGAATCATTATTTTTTGAAAACTGTTGGAGCAAGTCACTGAAATTACTTTAAGGAGATCGAGCTGACTTTCACACTAACGCTGTGACCATATTCAAAATTCTTTTTATATATAAAAACTTGACTGCATGTATTACATTTGCTTTTCGATAAATGACGAGAGGAGAGTTGTTACACATTTTGTGTCACTCAGCTGGAGAATTTTGCCATAAACGAAGAAGGATACTAAAAAACGACGATGTGACTAATATAAAAGAATTGTTTAGTTGAATGACATGACTTGAGAAGAATTTGAAATAAACGCTGGTGTACCGCTAACAAATTATACTACTTCCAGAATGCTCCGTTCTTCGCCTGCAGTGCTTCGTTTTACAAATTATAACCAGTCTCTACTCTTTCCGACGATGTCTTATTTTTCGTCAATACATGTAGATCTGATAAATGGTGATTGATAAATGTTGACCAAATTCTCTTGTATGTACTTGGAAATTGGCAAAAACCCATAGTTTTATCAGTTACATAAATTCTACAAAAATTCATCAGCAATAGTTTACTGGGTCAATTACGGAAGACCAAATATAACAAAAGAAAATACAATCGCAAAGGCTTACAACCAAGCTAAAAGATCTAGAAATATGTCGAAGAACACTGCACTTGGAGGTAATCCTTCGCATAATGATACATATATGAAACATATTCACTCAATTCTCAAGAGAAAGGATATTTTTACATAAATCTTCATAACCAAAACCATTATATACCTTGATACAGACGTGCCATGAAACAAATTATGTTTTTTTTTATAAGACCGCGGTTAAGAAACATATTCTCTGAATTCTCATGAAAAGGATATTTTCATACAAATCTTTACAACCAAACCTACTTTATACCTTGATGCCGACGCACCATGAAACTACTTATGTTTTTATATTTTCTTAAGGCCAATTTAGGTTAAAAGAAATTTTGCCTAAATACTGAAAAAATAAACCTTTCACCTAATCGCCTTAAGTGACATATATTTCATTACTTTAAATGACCTGTTCCCTAGACTACCGAGTTCATGCGGTGATCTTGTGGTATTACATTACACTTTAGTGGACAAGCTTAAAGAATACTTTCACGATAAGACTCCTCAGGACATTAGCTTTCTCGACTTTATAGTGACAAACACCACTCACTCATATGCTGCCATTTTTCATTATTTAATCTACCAAAGAATGTATACGTTCACACGGGTGTGTGTCGGAGTTACAAATCATAGGAGTGACATGACAAAAGAGTGACATAAATACCGTATTAAAGGCGTGACATTTTACTGGAGTGACTTAACGATGAAGTGACAAAGCAACCAAAAATTATAAAAATAAAAAAAATTACTCAGATTTTATTTAAAAAACCAGAATCACTGAATTGTTAACATATTTTAAATACTGGTTGGATGGTTGTTACTCCTTTGAAATCTATATATGAGGTTCCACTCCTTTGTTACGTCACTCCTATATGACATGTCACTCCTTTGAACCGCCCCCGTCCACATGCTCTCTTTAAACGAAGTAAAGGAAAAAAATTAAGTCACGATATGTCCAGCAGTGAAAGCAGAACACAACGTTCACGGGGCATTTACTTCAGAAAGCTCAGGCGATAAAAGGACCGGAAGTGTAACAACTGTGAAAGCATAACAAAGGGAAAAAATCAAAGCGATTCGCTTTGCTCTTAATGATTTGCAAACAATACCGACAGAAAACTGGGGAACTAAAAAAAAAAAAAGTGCAATGCGGCAGACGACTTCACAGGAACACAACAGAACGGATTTTGCAAGTTTAGTTTGGCGTACTACACGAGAGAGAGAGAGAGAGAGAGAGAGAGAGAGAGAGAGAGAGAGAGAGAGAGAGAGAGAGAGAGAGAGAGAGAGAGAGGGCTGGGTTGGGGGTAGGGGTTATTGGAAGGGGGGTAGGAACAGTTAGCAAGTGGGACAGGTGAATGGAACGGAAAAAAGTGGCAAGCGAACTTGAATGACTTCCGTGGCAATGCAGAGTTGCCCGGGAGCGATAATTGTTTGAGAATGATAACTAATTAACACAAATCCCACGCTGGCACGCCAATTAGAGAAATCTGCAGCAGCAGCGAGGGAACGTAAAGGCTTTGTGTGTTTGAGTGTGTGTGTGTGTGTGTGTGCTGCGCAAATAAGGATTTAATTGAGGCCGCCTCTCCCTCCAAGATCCTTCAGGAATGATAATGATTTGGGATACAATTCGTTGTCTCCTTTGTTACGGCGAGAGGAACGTCCCGTGTTACCCCAGATTGTTCCACTAAGGGTGAATTCCCTTCCAATATACTGAAGTACCAACTAAACGTACATTAGCCATTACGTTAAGGCACAGAGGAACAATGGTGTGTGTGTGTGTATATATATATATATATATATATATATATATATATATATATATATATATATATATATATATATATATATAAAACAATAAAAATTCATACGGTTTTCTCAGATTTTGTACAAAGTTACAATATAATCTAATCTCGGCTAAAGTTTAAAATACAAAGTTACAATATAATCTAATCTCGGCTAAAGTTTAA
Organism: Macrobrachium rosenbergii; assembly: GCF_040412425.1. Taxonomy (NCBI): domain Eukaryota; kingdom Metazoa; phylum Arthropoda; class Malacostraca; order Decapoda; family Palaemonidae; genus Macrobrachium; species Macrobrachium rosenbergii. The sequence continues at coordinate 74,570,813 of NC_089795.1, forward strand.
AAGTAAAAAACAAAAAGTTCAAATCCATGGCTTGGACTATTAAACTATATTGGGCGAGTATGAATTCAACATATTAAAATCACCAACGAAAGAAATAAAAACAAATTTTCCTGTACATACTTACAAAAAAAAAAAAAAAAAAAAGCCACAGGTTCAAACATTCCACAGACAGGCATCCCCCCGCCCCCAGATATTTGACTAGCAGGATAATTTCTTCATAAAAATAAAATTTCATTTGCTAACCTTTAAATAGTGTATTTATTATAAAACTGAACAACAAATGCCTACGCGTAAATATATTGTGCTGTCATATAAATAATGACGCAAAAAAATTCAAATAAAATTCAATTTTTAAAACATACGACACGGTTACTTTACTGGTTGCATTGTTTTCTCGCTAGTACATCAATGAAGTCACATCATCAGGCTCAAAATCCTACTGAAGGCCTCTGAACATAAGTAATCCTTCCTGAAAGGCGTGACAAGCAAAACGTTTTTAAGTTCTTGCTCAAGAGTGGTCATTTTAAATCGGCAAAAAAACGACTGTCGTACATGCGCTCAAGGATCAGTAAATCCTTTTACTAAACTCACACAGAACGTCCTTGCCGAACACGACAAGATCCGCCTACCCTGGATTCCCCCAGTGACTGCCGTAATTGTACCCAGGAATCAATACATCTTAAACTAACATAACCTAACTTACGACACCGTCGGCTATGTTGGGGTAGCCCCCTCCCCCCTCCTCCCTATACCTCAGCCCCGTTCACTCTCCCAGTCACAAGTTCCATTTCCTCCTTGTGATATCCGTGAATGTACCATGGAATTGTTACGTTAGGCATTTCGTGCGTCAGTAATGCACTGCAATTTCAAATGCCCCTTTAAGCGTAACTGGGAATATTTGCATTCTGATTTTATGATTTTACGAAATTTAAGCTGTCAGACCAAACACAGGGGTACTTTCGCCTATTCAGCGCTCAAGACAATGAAAAGAGGGAGTTGAGTGCTTGGGCAGCAAGATACAGAAATCCAGAAAATACAGGAGACAAGGCAATAAGAAGAAATAGAGAAGCTGGACAGCATGACTGAAGAATGAAGAACGTCCATCAACTTTTGTTTCAGCTGGCCAGACGGAAAAAAAAGACAGTTGATATAAAAAGTTCGTTTATTACTTTCAACGTTAAGTCGAGCCAGATTAATTCAAGCGAACCTATCAGATCAGCATCAATCAATGGGAGCTACACAGTGTTTGAAAAAAAAAAAACTGACGTCGCAGTGGCAAAGGTCAATTCCTCCGCAAATGCATAACGACGACCTTTAGGCGGCTGGGAAATACTGTGCTAACAATAAAAAATAGACCTAATATTTTTGTTCCTATTTGTAGAACTTGTGGTCCGAATAGGAAGAATATTTAACAGATTTTCGAATAATTTAAAAACGTCAAAATATGCATATAGGTCAACAAATTTGTCTGATAAAGCTTCATGAAAGTCTGAAAGTAATTTAGTGGTGTTTAAATGGCTGGTGGCATACTCAAATTATTTAGTGTTCGCCACCTCTGCCAGATAAATACCAATAAATTATTTTAAGACTTTCGTGAAGCTTTGTCAGATGTTTCAGGGCTGGTTTGTCAAACCCCAAACAAACCATCATTCGCTAACGATCGCAAATAAATAAATAAATAAATAACTATTACAGGGCTGAAAATCCTACTACACAAGAAGTTACAAAAATAAAAACATGAGAGTAATAAATATTAACCTTCAGTGCTACTGGTCCCATTACAAGAATTGTGTCACCCACGTTCTTCTGACATGGAATCCTCTCAAGTTCATATGCTGTTTATTAATGACTTCAAATATAACGAATCCGGAGCAAACATGACATAGCTCGACCTATAATACTGTATTTCCAAGGTTACAGTTACGTAAAGGTGTAACAGAGCTGTCACTGAGAACGTTTGAAGGACAATAAAGCTATCTGCAATATTTGTTTTAAGCATGGGTCCTCAAAACATTAAATTGTACAGTTTACAAAGACAGACAGCTATCAGTTTTTTATGTTTTGTGTACGTTTACTTTTAACTATGTATGCTGAATGTCCCTTTTTAATTTATAACTGTAGATGTCCTGATGATGTGACCAAGGGTCAAGAAACGCGTTGACAATACGTATATGGACTGGATCTGTTTGTGTTCCTGCGCCCTCTTCCTGCCTACTATAGTGCCCTCCGATGTGTGGATTATATATATATATATATATATATATATATATATATATATATATATATATATATATATATATAACACCACACCACTCAGTAATCAATCAGCTAACACCAACGTTGGTAAAGGTTAATGTCTGGTTAAAATGCCAGATGGCGTCGGTGCATAGGCCCACTGGACCCGTGACGGCCCCCAGGGCTAACAACGTCATCCCACAATGCTTGCTAGAAAATAAGTAGGTATTGTCCTTTTGGAGTTTGATTTGGAGGAAGGAATGTAGATGACCTATATATATATATATATATATATACATATATATATATATATATATATATATATATATATATATATATATATATATATATATATATATATATATATGTATTATTCCTTGGTAAGAGAGCAATTGGATATTAAACGACATTTACAGCTTAATGTTTTGTGTACATAAGGCCACAGTGATGTGATAAAAATTCATTCAAATATATACATACATACATACATACATACATACATATATATATATATATATATATATATATATATATATATATATATATATATATATATTGATAGTTGTCCCTATCTACAAGTATTTTTATCCTTTCATTCCATATTAAGCCACAAATACCCATTAATAAAAAATTCACTTTACCTCTGTATCAACTCGTAGCAAAGAGGAATAATCAGTGATGAAAGCTCCTCCCATAACCAGGATTTGAGGCTATGCCCTTCTGGGTTTGAACTGTGGTGACAATGACTTTATCAACTCAGCTATCAAGAGAGACCCAGTCAAAACTACTCTCGGTACATTGTTGTACATGAGAATGCACAGATAATCATCAGGATTTTTTATATTTTTATTTTGCATGTGTTTTCAAGGTAACATAACCTTCAACAAACGTGAATATACTGTAGTCTACCAAATTAACGTCAACAAAACAATACTGTAGATTTCCTACGCCAAAAGCAGCCCCAAGTTTAGGAGATTAGGCCACGTCTAGAAATAGACCTAATTAATCGAGAACTCAGGTTTTAGCCTAATGAGAATTGCCGCCAATTCCTTCTCAGCGCTAAACGTTGAGAGAGAGAGAGAGAGAGAGAGAAGTCAGTAGTACATCAGAATAATATAATTCTATCATAAACATCACGTAGCCATTCTTATTTCTCCCTGGAGGCATCAAATTCATCTATCAAACCTTCGGTTATTATTTTTCAATTATAGTTTACCTGAAGTTCCCAATAGTAAAAATAATTAATCATATATAAAAAAAAATATGAAAGCAAAATCTTACAGCAATTTACCCTAAAATATGGAACATCTTATAAAAATTTTAAGAAGAAAAAGAAAAAGCAGAAGCATTTTACGCGTATCGTAATATAAGCAGCAAAAGGGGTCCAGCAACAACAAAACCACAGCTCTTCTAATAATATCAACAACTTATCATGTAAAGGAGAAGGACTTCTTCATACATCAAGTGTCTTGAATAAATCTTAACCAAGTGGACAAGCTTTATATCAAGAATACCAAAACATGTCTTCGAAAAATAATGACTTCAGCCTCCCATCAAAATAAAAAAAATCATTGGTAAATTGAAAGCGAATGGATAAAAAGAAAGCCCTAAAAAACTTATATTTTACACATCTTTCAAGAGAATAGGTACCTAATAATGAACATACTGCAAATAATTTTAGTTTCTTTCAGACTCCAGTCAAGCATCGCTCTTCAGAGGGCATCTGTCTTACTTACTTGAGCCCTAAAAAGGCTCGTCTTTACTTTGGGAACATGACCCACGTATTAAGGCCAACCATTCTCTGTGTTTTACAGGCTTGGGTGAAGATTTTATGAATGTAATAATTTATGAATGGGGATAAGAGTTCATGAAAAGAACAAGTAAAGAAAATAATAAACCGTCCTCGTATATGAAATGAAACCAATTAGTTTACAGGTTTGGGACGTTTTTGAAAAATAAGATTGTTTTTAGGGAAGTATAAGTCTTTCCGATGTATCAGAAGCAATCACTCACAGTGTGATGTATAAAACAAAGTTTTCTTAATTGGAGTACAGTGAACAATTACAGGAAATAAGGAGGTTCAAAGCACACAAGAAACAGAGTCTTCGATGTCACAAGTCATTTGAATTTTTAACAGGCCCAGTCACATACTGAATTAACTTTTTATATATAACGACGGTTGCTCATTCATTCGCTGAAGGAAAAATGACAGAAACAGAAAACCTGTTTGTCTTACATGTTAAAATGTGACTGGAATGCAAATGAATAAACCATATAACGAACAGTGGCATTAAACAGGACAGAAAGTCTTTCTGCATAGAAAGTGTACCATTTTTAACATAAAAAAGAAATGTACTTATTGTTACTCACGTCTTCAATGAGACTCCTTATAAATATCCAATGTTTCTCATATAAAGAACCCATGCAGTGTTGATAAATCATCACATAAACACTTCGAAAATTCATTAAAAAAAAATCCACGTTTACATTACGTAAATCGATAAAGAAGTCACTCATTGCACAATCTGGCGTCGCCAAAGATAATGACGTAGGCGAAGAAACGAGGCCATTTTCTGAAGACTCTTCAAAGGCGAAATGTACCCTGCAACAGGTTACGAGAGGAGAAGACAACAAATGAACCCTTCAACAAAGTAGATGAGAAGAATACCAAAAAGAACACTCAAGAAGATAGGAGAGGAGTGGGACAATGTACGAGTAATGTTAATTAGTCGAGAAAAAGATAACAGTAGGACATTTTTGTAGAAGAATTTCGTAAAAGATTTCTGAGTTTATGATTAACTAACTACAAATTTATGAATGGATTAATAACGTTTAATAAAGGGACCTACGAATAAGATTTGTTTACTAAGAAGAGCATATTTATAAACACACACATACATTCGTGTGTGTGTGTGTGTGTGTGTGTGTAATTCCGCGAACGGCAAAAAGGAGAGGAAGTCCAAAGTCAGGAGGTCAAGAGGATAAGACGCCGTCGAAAAGACTGTCTGGCACTCAATACAGAGAGAGAGAGAGAGAGAGAGAGAGAGAGAGACTTTTCAACAAAAGGACAATGGCTTCTTAAACACCCAAGGCCTAGGCTGTCCTTAAAACTGGGCGATTTTAATCTCACTCATTTATTACTCTATAAATGAGAAGCGCAGTGGAATAGCCTCCATAAGATACAGAGCAGCATTTATTTGAAGGTCTTTATTACATATAAGTTATGACAAATCTTACCTCATTCCTTAAAAAAAAAAAAAAACAATGTCCTTGAGTTAATTATACCAGAATTAAAATCATATTGTAAATTTTCTGTTACTGCAGGCAAATGCAATTTACTGCAGCTTCGCAACGATGTTCGAGATTAGTAACGCACACACGCCCATTTCACTCACCTTGATGAAAAACCGTATTTTCCTGAACCTTTTTCCACATGATTTCATTCTAGTCTGTGGGAACTTCCTTTGCTAGATGATGTCCTTCGAGTTGTTATCCATGTTAATACTGTCACACTGTTACATTCATATTAACACTACTAACAGCAAAATTAACAATGATTAAAAAGCAACAAAAGGTTCAGAAAAACGACTTCAGCTAATGAAAAGAAAATCTTTGCATTTATTCTGAAAAATGTCACACATTTCTCCCGTTCCTGTGTTATCGAGTAAAGGGGGGTGGGGAGAGGCCTGTGCCACACTTGATCCATTAACAACTTGTCCTCACATGCAACATCCATGCAAGTATGACCTGGGTAGGTGATAAATGAAAAGCGTTTAGTCACTGGAATACTTCTGGATTAAAATATTCTAGTCTAGTGGCCATGACAAAAAACATTCAGTTACACACTGGGAGAACCTTTAAAGCTCAAATGATCCACGCGTGAAAGCTCTAAGTAATCATCCATCCCCGTTTGGATGACTTTCTTACCTCGTATTTGGAATGGTCTCCAAACTTCTGTTTTTGTTTTTTTAATCATAAAATTTTATGTAGGTCTATTGCTCCTTTTAGGCTCAGATCAAAGGTTTTGAAGTTTTCTTTCAAGTTCTTCTGAATCTGTTTGCATTCTTTGAATATAACTTTAAAGATATACCGCATATATATTTTTTTCAATCTTTCACTCACTTTTTAAACTCCAAAAGCTAGGCTCCAAAGGTCTAATGACAGTTTTTAATAACTGACTTTGCGAGACAGGATTGCTAGCCTGACGTCCATAGCTTCTTTCAGATATTATTCAAGTCGAGGATACAAATTCGAAGTAACTCATTAAGAACCCCCTCTAGCTTCTAACTAAGAGAGAAAGACAGTCTGTAACTGGTTACCGAATGATAACCAGTTACACACACACACGCGCGCACACACACACACACTCTCTTTCTCTCTCTCTCTCTCTCTCTCTCTCTCTCTCTCTCTCTCAAAAAAAAAAAAATTATATAATAAAATTTGTTGTCGGATTACTCGACTCTGTGACTATCTCTTTTTCTTTAGAATTCTCTTCCAACTTCCGTTTCGTCCAACTTCTACAAAACATCATCTTTCAAGAAGCGAGTCGATCGCTTTCTTTTTGGTTAGCCTCGCTCTTTTCCTTTCTTCTTCATTCGAGTTTCCAAGAGGTCTGGGCTCCGTAAGTGTATTCGTTAGCCTGCCTGTCTCATTGGTATAGGAAACGAATAAAATCATAAGTAATTTGTAAACTGGAGGTAGAACAAGAATGAAAACTGCTTCGTCATTACTGAAGCCAAGAAGGAAAGGTTGTGAAGAGCATAAAAAAAAAGAAAACGGAAAGTAAAACCAGGCAATATCGGGAGGAAAAACTCTTCATTGATTGTCAACCTGCTCAGAAAACATCGCTTGTCATCAAAAATCGAGAGGCCATGATTAGATTTGACTTGGCGAAATTCCAAAAATTCAGTTGCAATCTTGAATCCTCCCAAAAAATTTACATTAGAGTAATCAAGGCATCGATCAAAAGGGAGGCTCAGATATCACGGATTCCGGGGTCAATATGCAATTATCACTCATGAACGCAGCAGCCGACATCTACTTGAAAACAGCAAACAGATAACAGCGAAATAATTCAAAGAAATATCTACCAAAAAGCTACCCAATCCTGTTCATCAGGCGAGAAAGCCAACATTAAATGTCTAAACTTACCAGAACTTCATTCTCCCACTCATAATAAGGGATTGCTCTTCAGTATTAAAAAAAAAATCACTGTAAATGTCAAGTTCAATTTAGAGCTACTATCAGAGTGAATTAACGCTATGCCACTTGACGCTTGGCCAACGATAATGACCTTACATCAGAATGGCAAATCAAATGTAGTTAAGTCTAATCTCCGGGTAACAGAGACGAGCACTTTTTACTTTTTCACGGTTTGTTTACAGCACGTTCAGAACCTCCAGATCTAAGTTCGTGCTATCTTTGGCCGGCAATAACTGAACATGTCATGGAATATTTTCAGTGAAATTCCATCACATCAAAGAAGCTCTTCTGCAAAACCAGAAAAACGTGTGTGTGTATACACACACACACACACACACACACACACACACACACACACATATATATATATATATATATATATATATATATATATATATATATATATATATATATATATAAATATGTGTGGTGTAAAACTAACATCTCTTTGTCTTTAAATATGCGAGTAATGCATTCGACCCACACCTATCATTTACTATGTAGAGCGCAAAATAGCTAAAATTGTGCGGTTAAAAGTTTTAACTTTTTTCAAACGTGACCTTCTGACCTTAAAACCTCAAAATCATTCACAGCCTAAAAAGTCTAAATTACTGCGAGGTTAAAAATTATTCATTACGACAAAATATATTCATGCGTGGGCCATAAAGAACGATGCTTCCAAAGGACAGTACAATTTGGACAGAGCATATTTTATATAATTAGGTCGTTTCTTTGGTAAAGTAGCACCAAAGTCTGATTGATTTTCCGTTATAAAGCCATATAACGAAAATGCTAATTTTTCTGATGTTTACCACCCTTTTTGTGAGTGGGTAACAAACGTAATATCTTTAAGCACAATATACAAACTACATCCTTGGTAATGTGGCTCTGAAAATTAACCATTACATTGAACTTTGTCATTGTTGATGGAATTTCTACGTCTACACGTCTGAACTTCGTCTATCTGAAACGCATTTTGACAAAATGACCTTAATTTGTATGGAAGATTCCAAACCAAAACTGCTTAGAAAGCAAAATTGATCTCAAAATGAGCTTTTCCAGGACAATGGACCGCAAAGTGGTACAGAGATGGCTAAATATGGTAACAAGAAGAAGAGTGGACTAGAGTCAGGTGACGAATACCAAGGCAACATGCAGCATATTAACAAACTCAGGCGAGAAGAAGAGTGTCAGGCGCGTTCTCCAACCCGCTGGATTTATTTACCAATTACCATTCCAGTCCCATAAACGAGCCTACCCACAGACAGTTTCCTTAATGTTACCGAATCACGAGACGGTAAAGAGACCCCCTAGCGTTAAGAATAGGAGTAAGACGCGTAAGCAACATAATAATATCGCTTTGAGTAATGACTGGAAGCCTTCAAGCTTTACGTGATATTTCATCACGTTCAAGGAATTCTTAGTCCCACCGGCCTCCAAATTCTTCTTTGGTATATATAATCTGGCGTCACAACGACAAAGGTCATCTCTGTTGTAAACATATTTTTGTTGTAATGGCAAAATGTAATGGAAGTAAAACCTTAAATTTCTCATAAGCGTTCACTCAGACAATTCATATTTAATACATGCTTTCACATCTTACATTCATACATTTAATTATTAAACAAATTAAAAGAACCAGGTCCTCTTGATCCCCAGGCGATTAATTTGAAATGAAAAGTTAAGTATACCTTAGTTTTACCAGAGACTTTGTACAGTAGCTAATGGAATGGAAGACAGAATTTTGGCCAAAGGCCAAGCGCTAGGACCTATGAGGTCATTCAGCGCTGATAGGAAAATAGAGTAGAAAGGTTTGAAAGGTGTAACAGGAGGAAAACCTCGCAGTTGCACTATGAAATAATTGTTAGGAGAGGGAGGAAAGAGACGGAAGAAAGTAAATATGAACGGAGGTACAAACAAAATAATGAAACGGGTTGCAGCTAGGGGGCGATGGGACGCTGCAAAGAACATTAAGTAATGCCTACAGCGCACCACACGAAATGTGCTGACAGCACTAGCCCACTACGGGGTACATTGGATAATGCTAAAATATTAATATTTAAAATTACAAGAATATTAACCCTTAAATCCTATCTACTCCAAACGCACTGACTTAAAAAGAAAGAAATCAAGTATTGCATTTTGCTTTTAATCCATATAATTCAAAAACAAACAAATCCGGCGTTGATGAAAATAGTCACACGACGCAAGATTAAAAATTAATAACTTACAAAAAGGTTTCACAGCTAATGGCTGGCGATAGTCAGTGGACTATTATCCAGGCAACTAGCCACTGTTGTCAAGCAGTTGCTGCCAAGTTTTCTGTTACTTAACAGTTTGTTACATAAGAGAGAGAGGATAGGAAAGAATGTGGAAAGGTGCATAATGTGGAATTCTTTATTCTGAACGTGCTAATCACACATATAACTATTATTTGGTAGTCAAAACTAGAAACAGCTTCGTCTACAGATGTTAATAAAATAATTCTGCAATGAGAGAGAGAGAGAGAGAGAGAGAGAGAGAGAGAGAGAGAGAGAGAGAGAGAGAGAGGGGTGGATGTGGGAATTTTTTAGTCTTGACGATTTTCGTTTTAATCTGATATTTCTCATAACTACATCAACTTGGTCAGTGACAGCTTTTTCATTATAAATCATTGTTCATTATTTCAAGATTTGGATAAAATAAGTTCACTGCTCATCATTTTCACATTGCGAAATTAAACAAATTGCTCGTAGGCAATGAAATTATACGGAAAGAGTCACGGAACAGCAATTAAAAAAACTTTGGTCCATAAAAAATATACTACATGACTAGACGAAATTATGCAATACGTGTCAATTAGAATTTTTCAAAACGAATGATACATCCAATACCGGATATTACACACATGTAGCATATATATATATATATATATATATATATATATATATATTATTATATTATTTATATATATACTATATATATATATATATATATATTATATATATATATATATTATTTATATATATATATATATATACTATATATATATATATGAACTAGAAGAGACCTGTTATGACTACCTTTACAATGTATTATCAGAGATTAAAGGACATGAACGAATCTACCTTACGAGAATTTAGAAACTAGGAAAATACGCGAACATTCATATTTATTTGAACCATGCAATCTTTAGAAGCATTCTGACTGAGCGGTTAACAGTCCGTACAGGTTTCCATCGGGATTTTCACCGGGTCACGCACGATACGTGTACATGTGAAACGTGACGTCTTGATTTTTACTACGAAGTGCGTCAATAAAAAAAACTGAATAAATAAATAAATAATCAGTGCTGTCAAAATCCATTCCGAATCTCAAAAATTATTTTATATAAAAAAAAAGAATTAGGATTGAGAAAGGATGACAGGGACACTATTTTTCACGCCTAAAGTGAAAATAGTGTCTAAATCACGACGTTGATGAGCACTAATAAGTACAATACATAAAGGGAAAGTACACTATAGAGATATAGTGAGTATGGTAGTAGGCGCTCAGTATGAAAGGATTGGGCGACGGGAGAGAGATTACTCACGCGAGGAAGCCATTTTTAGATTGAAGCGGTGGTGACGTTTTGATAGTGCCTATGCGCCATAAAGCCCTGATTAGACCTTTATTTGGCCTCAGTCACGCCACAACCCTTCTAGAAAACTCGCTGCTAAGCAGCAACAGGTCACAACAAGGTGATTTTTTTCAGTCTTCCACAGAGGAGGTACATAGAGACTGCGTCGACCTGCATTTTCTATTTTACTGCATTATGACTGACGGTCTTTTCGAGGGTTGCGTCTTGACTGATAGTCTTTTTCTGGACTGCGGCATGATCGCCAGTCTTTTCTAGACTGTATTATGACTGCCTGTGATTTCTGGGCTGCAGTATGATTGACTATAATAATTTCTAAACTGCGTCATGATTGGCGTCTTTTCTAGGTGCATCATGATTAGCAGTCTTTCTGACTTGCGTCATGTCTGACAGTCTTTTGTAGACTGCGTCATGATCCCCGTCTTTTCTAGTTTGCGTTATGGTTGACAGTCTTCTTTAGAATGCGTCATGATTGACAGTCTTTTCTAGAATACGTCAAGGCTGACAGCTTTTTTAGACTGCATTATGATTGACATTCTTTTTCTAACTTGCGTCATGACTGACAGTCTTTTCTAGGCTGCGTCGACGGACAATCCTTTTTTAAACTGTCATGCCCGCCAGTCTTTTCTAGACTGCATTATGATTGACAGTCTTTCTACACTACGTCAAAATCGAAATTCTTATAAGCTAAATCAAGATTGGCACTCTCTGCAAGGATGGTTTATGCTCGGCAATTTTTCGGGTCCCGTCGAGATAGACACAGCCTTTTCTGAATGATAAATCTGCCCAACAGATTCAATCAGTTATCTGGAGTGGCTAGGGAGACAATGAAAGATTATTCAAGCACCAACCCCTTCACGGGCTGACAGCTCAATAAATTCAGTATACAAAATAAAAAAATAAGCATAACCCAGTCGCGAACTGTTCCCAACTTCTAAAGTCTCGCAATCTATGCCTTAACATTTTAACGTGTGATATTCAACAATGAATTCTGTCACTTTTGTGAAAATGAACCAAAAAGAATTTAATCTTTCCATTCATATATTAAACAATGTCCAATTAAAGTACAAAATGTTTACAACAGTTCACTAAGTAGATTCGGGGGAGGTAGACTTGCAACTGCAACATTATAAATATATATATATATTATTTTAATACTTCAATGCTTCGCCTTCTTATCCGAAGCCATATTACGTTCAACAACGAAGTCACAAAGCTGGTGCAGTTAGTTTATGACGTAAGCACGACCAGTTAGCTAGGAAATGAATGAATGAATGACTGGTATTAATCCTGCATAGTAACTGAATTATAAAGTGTAAAAGTAAACCATTGCCAGATTGATTTTTATGTTATAAGGCGTCGCAACGCCTGCCGTCATCTCCGTCAAATTTGGGTTTTGGTTATAAATACGTCAAATCGAAAAGAAAATAAAAGACTAAACACTCATGAGTTTCTTTCTTTGCGAGGCTTGCCTTGCCTTATCTTTACGTCGGATCCAAAAAATAGAACGCATGACAAATGTTAGCAGTTTAAACTAAACCCTATTTCTTTTTGCACTGCCAGATTCATAATCAGATCGTCAATGAATGAGTTACTGAACAGTAAATCCTCCGACCTCTTCCAGTTTTGGTAAAATACTACAAAGCAAGACATGAGGAAATGAAATGAAAGCTATTTAGATACAAACAGGTAAAAAAAAAAAAAAAAACTCATATAATGAATTACAAGCGAAAGCATGGAACAACAAAATTCGAAGAAAAGAGCCAAAGAAAAGACTTCCTGTCTGTAAGTAAAACAAGTAAAAAATGCGCCGACAAGCAATCGAGTTTTCTGTACAGCCGCTGCGGCTATAACCAAGGCCACCGAAAATAGATCTATCTTTCGGTGGTCTCAGGTCTGTATGAGCCGCGGCCCATGAAACTCTAACTACACCGGTGGTGGCCTATCTATATCGTTGCCAGAAGCACGGTTATAGCTCAACTTAAAGTTGAATAAAATAAGAACTACTGAGGCTACAGGGCTGCAATTTAGTATGTTTGAAGATTGGAGAGATGATCAGCATACCAATTTGCAGCCCTCTACCCTTACTAGTTCTTAAGATCTGAGGCGGACAGAAAAAGTGCGGACAGAAAAAAGTGCGGACGGACAGACAAAGCAGGCACAATAGTTTTCTTTTCAGAAAACTATAAAGGAAAGAAAGGAAAACTAAAAATACTGCTTATCCTGAGGAAGAGCCAAAAGTTCTTGAATGGAAAACACCATAAGGTGGAATGGAATAAAGTTATAAATGAATGGATAACGAAAACAGTGAATAAGGCCCACCGGCTAAATAAACACCACTGACTGATTTGTTTGCGCAAACTGGCTTTGCAACGACTGCAATAATCGATGCAAGAAATATTTTTTTAGCTACAAACAATTCAAAACAAAGAAAAAGAAAATCATGATTACAGTTCTTACTGAAATATTCACTCAAGACATACACGCTTTCAAAAAAATGTTTGGTAAAAAGCAGAATACTATTTAGACAAACTTCAGTACACTTTCATAAATAGTGACAACATGAGTATCTGTCTATAAAAACGAAAACCCTGTCTTAGATACAGACTCACTATTGACAACAACAAGAGCACACGGTGTTGCCAAGAAAAAGGAGTGATAGTCAATGGTAATGCAAAAGAATTACTTATATTCCGATGTGTGTCATGCAACAGAAATATGGGAGTCTTCTTACCTAGACCACGAAAATTCCTGGAAGGGAAAAGTTAAACTGAAAAATCGTGTAAAAAAGAACAAGTAACATGATCAAAATAAAATCTAGATATGTGGGATACCATGACCTACTCAGCATTAAAACTGAACATAAACAATTTATATAATGACAACAATAGTCCTGACAATACAAAGGACCATGATGATAACTGTCATGATTACAGAGCAATACTATCGATGAAAAAATCATTTTTAACTACATCAGCAGCAATAACAGCAACATCAAAGCACATTTGCAATGAGGCTTAATTTGCTATACATATAACTACACCATCATAACATCAGCTAAAAACCCATCACATCAAAACGACTTGCATTAACAAGATGAAAAGCAGTAGTGGCCACGGACAATGAAACAAACGGAACGAAATAAAATCGTGGCTTTCTAGATGATATCTGGCAGTTCTAGACTAGAAGTGAGCTTAAAAATAACCAATCGAGCGATATGAATAATAATGCTGGTCGTAATTCTAACTAACCCGGACAGGAATTTGACCCTGTAGAGGCGAGCACTTTATGGACTTGCAAAGAACTCATGGGACCATTTTTCATCGACTCCAGATCAATGAGGGCCTCCCCCCTTCTCCCACCCCATCCCACCCCACCCTCCTCTCTCTTTTCTTATGACAGTGACATTTCAAAGCAAACTGAATTAAAGGGAATATTTCCGTTCGAAGTTTTAGTTTCCACTATCAGCACTCGGCTGTAAAAAGAGGGACATAAATATTTTTACCCAATTTATGGCGAGTTTTTGGTCAGAACTGATACCCATGTATAGACTTACTCTTTTCATGCTACCAAGCTAATAATTAGCACCTACATTACTTAACCTCCTAAACCGTTTCTCTTCAAAATTAGTAATTACAAAAATAAACTCATTTGAGTTCGAAATATGAGCAAGCATACACACCAATATTCAATAAGCATTTACCATTCACAGCCGTTAGTTTTGTAAAGAGTCTATTCTTAACTAACAAAATCACAACAATCTTTTTATTTTCTATTCGTTTTGATTGTTACTTTACCTCACTTACACTTTCATAATATGATTTGCAAGAAACCTTGCACTGCACACCAGCATTGCGCTTTAACCAATCCTGCAGGACTTGCAAGAGCTCACATGGGACTTATAACTATTTTTGCTGCCTCTAACTTCTTCAGACATGGTTTTTTCTTCCGCTTTTTCTTTCTTTTTCTCTACTGTCATACAGGCAAAGAGAGAGAGAGAGAGACTTACATCAGGGGTTCTGTAGAGTTCGAAGTCCTATCTCATGCATTAGCAGTTTTTTATCTGTTCATTCCATACACTTCCCCCAGGATTATGTGCACCTATTCCACTGAGAATAAGCAAATAAACCGACCTTCTCTCCGGAACCTTCTTATAACCCTGTACTGTTCATCTATCCAACTCTTCTTACACGCCGTTCCCTTAGGCCTAGTTGTCCAACTTCAAATTCTTTCCTCGCTCCATTTTCACCACTAACTTGAGAACAAATCCACCATGTTAGCCTGTCTAGAAATGTGACCCCGAGGTCTGATTAAACTGCTTTTACAGCGATGGTAACAAAACACTGAATGTTTTTTTAGATAAAAGAAAAACGTTACATAAATAACCAAACTGAAGAAAACAGAGCACAAAATGTAGGAGGTCTTTAAAATTACTCCTCTGATCAATTCTACAATGACGAGTATTGAGATTCTGAAATCTACTGGTATTTGAATAGCCTTTTTTTGAAAATGAGTGCTTCAAAGGAATTTCTCTTTTTATTTATCCAAATAATTTGCAACCGAAACTGTATTTCGGAGTCAATGACCATTTAGTCAGTATGTGTTTCGTTACTTCTTCCATTATATATATATACATACATACACACATCCTCAGGGGAATGAGGGAAACGGAAGACCTCCCATTCTTACAAATTTATTGCCGACGTTTCCATTATCATTGTCACATTTCCAAGACTAAAAAAGAAAATAATTTGCACCACAGGTAGAATGACAGTATATAAAAAATTTTTAAAAAATAAAAATATTTAAATTCACAAAAAATGGCAATGCAACGTTAAAATTATGTACATAAATAAACATAAAAAAGGATCTAAAAGATACAGGTCAGGAACCAAGACAGACTCACCAGAGTGAAATGAAAGAATAATATTGAAAGAATACAGAAAAATAAGCATAAAGGGAAAGCTACGCAACATATAACTGTATTCTTTCAGGTATTATTCTTACATTTCACTCGGTGAGTCTGGTGTCTGGTTCCCTGACCTATATCTTTAGATGATTATGTTTATTTATGTGTGTAACACAACGCTGCATTTTTTGTGAATTTTTAAATTTTAATTTTTTAAAATTCTTTTAATATCGTGATTCTATCTGTGGTGCAAATATTTTCTTTTTTAGCCTTTGAAAATGTTGACATGTGTCAGAAACGTCGGCAATAAATTTGTAAGAATGGAGGTTTTCGTTTCCCTTGTTCCTTGAGGATATGTATACTTTGGCCGTGGCTTCTGTATACATATACATACCTGTACATATGTATAACTGAATCGAAAATGTTGAACTGAATGAATATATAAAGAAGATCGCGAAGATCGAATACTGGAGTGCTGCAAGGTTTTCGACGATAGGTCCTTTACTTAGGACCTAGCGTCGAAAGGGCCTCTCAGCACTCCAGTTCCGTTTTCTGGACCTATCTTTATTTCTACATATATATATATATGTATGTGTACTTATATTTTGCTTATATACATAATATATATATATATATATATATATATATATATATATATATATATATATATATATATATATGTATGTATATGTGTGTAATGATTGTTCAAACATCCTTTTGTGTTCAAATGCCATGAAAATGTATAATACATGAATCCATAGGGTTAAGCTAAATTACGTGGCTATATTATCCTATCTGGAATGTGAAAATGTCCGAAACTAAGAACAGAATTGAAAGAATGTAAATTTCATGGCCGTTGCATAACCGTAGGTTAGAGTAAAATAGAAAATGCTTTCCGGTTTTACAGACTTCTTGCTGGTTTTAAGAAGGTAACGAATATTTTGCCCATTTGAATGCAAAAGTATAACTGAATAATCGTTTACGTAATCTGGAGTCACAATTACTATGGCCACTGGAATACACAAATAAGGTTTTGGTTGTAAATATTTTGGTTACAAAAATAAAAGAAAATCTTTTAAGAACTCCGTTTCAAAAGAAAGCCATTTACAAATGCCAATGGAGAAAATAAAATCTCAGGGAAGAGATTTTGATACTGTATGCTGTTGAAATCTTAATGTAACGTACATCAACATAAATGAGAGACAGACTACTTAAAGGATCACCATCTCCTTACTGAGATGACAATGAGTACTTAAAGTTTGTTACCGGTGGCAGAAGAATATTTATGACTTCACATGATCGCAACGAAAGCAATCGGTCTTGGTGTGCTGCAATAAGTCCGAATAGCTTCATCGAGCTTTACATATCAAGGTATGCGAACAACTTGGCCACCTCACACGACCACAGGGGAAGGAAAGAATATAACTGATAACCTAATTTAAGTACCCGGAGATAAGTTGATTACAGAACAAGAGAAGAATTAAGCCACGGCGCTCGAGAAACATAAACGAACAGAGCAGCTTTGCGAGAGCTCAGAGCCGAAGGGTGTAAAAGGAAGGGTATTAAGGTGGAAGGGAATTCCAAACCGCGCCGTCTCTCGGGAAATTAATAGAAGGTGTTGAGGAGCGATTTGAAAAAATCTGGGGGAACATAAATTGTCTGCAGGGTATTAACAAAGCAATACGAGCCGAGATTCGGAGATATGCGATGGATGCAGAATATTATAAAATCAAATAAACTGGACTAAAATGTAATGAGGGTGTTGACATGGAGCGAATGCAAATGTTTGAAGACGATGTATTTATTATTATTATTATTATTATTATTATTATTATTATTATTATTATTATTATTATTATTATTCAGAAGATGAACCCTATTCGTATGGAACAAGCCCACAGGGGCCACTGACTTGAAATTCAAGCTTCCAAAGAATATGGTGCTCATTAGGAAGTAAGAAAAGGTACAGGGAGATACGGAAAGAAGAGATCTCACTTATAAAAGAGAAAAATACATGAATAAATTAATAAATAGATAACAGTATGCATCCTATTTCGTATTAACAGAGAAGATACATCACAAAAAGACAATAAAAAATATCCGCTGGACTGAAGTGATGACAGGAATGTTTGAAAGGCCTTGCATAATCGACAGAACGTAAAGTACGTGGCGCATTAGGAATGAAGAAGACATTCCATACGTTGCGGGAAAACGGTTACTGGTGGGGACGTCTGAAAATTTTAACGAAGACGTTTGAAGCCATGGGACTTTTTTTTCTTTCTTTTTATGTAGAAAGTTATATCTTGCAGTTAAGACGAGGTCGTTTTTTAGGAATAAATCTTTTTCGTAGGATATCGTTGTTTTTGCTACAACAGATGAATTTTGGCCGTTACAGTATATACTTCCAACATACATTCTTACTCCTACATATCCATAAGTTGCTTTCCCATATCAATCTTGGCGACTGCAAGCACATGAAGAATAAACATATCTTTACTTTCTTCATCATGCACGCACTCTTGCCTAACTTTCCCAGCAACTATTTTGCCATAATTCTTCATAAGAAAAACAAAATTATATTGACATAATATGTATCACACAAGAATAACACCGACTAAGGACAATTATTCAATTTAGCTTCGAACATGCACGGATGTAATAGTACTCTTGGTTAACTGTCCTCTACGAATCCGCATAAATAACTTGTAACTTTTTATTACCTGTAAGAAATCCAGATCTAAGAATAAAAACTGCCACATACGTATTCAAACACTATGATAAGGAGGGTAGCACATGCAATAACACAAAATGGCTGCTACCTTCCACTTCCAAAATGTCCCATTAACATACATCACCGCAAATGTACTTTACTCTCTCTTCTCATTCAGTTGCTGCACAGCCATTCTTTCTGGTGGCGTGTCCTATTTTTACTTCAGTCATTGTTAAAGATTGCATCTTCAAGAACACTGCTTTTCTTTACTGCACTGTCGTAAAGTTAGTCTCACAAACCACAAAATATCACCAACATAGGACATTTTAAATCAAAATAAATCTTCAAGGGTACTTCTGTCGAATGCACAAAAGCGAGAGCTTTCGCCTCCTACTGCAGGTCTAATTAGTATAAAGCCCAAAATTCATTAGTCTAAAGCCCAAATTTCATTTATAATGTGACGATACATAAAACGATATTAACTAATATGGCATAGAAAGTCAAATTTGGGACCTCGGAGGATCTTTACGCATGCGTCACTTGCATCAACTCATTAAAAAAGCAGAGTAAAATTACATACAAAAGACAAAGTAAAACTCATACAGCAGGAAAATGAAAATTATTAAGCTTTCGAAGGGACCACCTCCCTTCTTCTTAAGAAGTAAGTGGTCCCATCGA